>NW_026912865.1:600000-900000 GCF_034315485.1 Pezoporus occidentalis
CGTTCCAACTAACTCTGCCATCTTGATTACACAGAAATGGCTCAGTGTTGGTCAATCTGCAGAAGGGCAGCAGCCCCTCTGTCAGAGATGGGTTATGTTTTGGACTTGCCCTTTGTTATGAGACTTGAGGAGATTAAGGACCTGGATTTATATTTGTGGCAGGGCTACATGGATCACAGATACTGCAGATGCTCCTTCTCTAAGCACAACAGAACAGGCAGTCAGGTCAGCAGAGCAGAACCTTTTGTACCAGGTCTTGATTACAGCTTGTGGTGAGAGCTGGCCAGGATTTAAAAGCCTGTAGGTAACTATGCCTTGATAAAAAGTCAAAGGCAAGTAAGGAGAGTTCAGCATCAGGAACAAAAACTATTGCTTGTTTGTAACTCCCGAGCCACTATGGGGGTTATGCTTGTACAGGTTTCAGTTCCTAACCTGGAGCTGCCTCCAGGGCAGGGATGAGTCATGAAGGTCGTGGCTGGGCAATAAAGGTGGCTCCTTCCTGCTCTCTGGCATCAGGCCTGTAAGTCTATCCTGAAATAAACAGGATGGGCTTAGGCACTGTTGAGACAGAACCGCACCAAGCACGGGACGTTGTTCTGATCACTAGGTGGTAAAGAATGAAGCAGGAACCGCACTACTATAACGGAATCTTACGCAGAATTGGAGGTAACCGCGGTTTCCCGTTGCGCGCGGCTCCGGACGCAGCGGAGCGTTCCACCGGCGGTTCCGCGCAGCCGGAGCTCTGCTGCCCTTGCTCGCCCACCGACGGCCTCCTGACGCGCCGGCATGGCGCCGGCAGATGGCGCTGTGGGCCCAGGCACGGCGCGCGGGCGGGCGGGCGGCGCTCCCTCCTCCGGCGGCCCGATGCTGCCCCGTCTTCCCGTCCCATCCATTCCCTTTCTTTTCCCTCTGCTGTTTTCGGTTTCTACAGATTTGCGCTTTTGAATAGGTTCAATAAAATTTTATTGCCGTCATTTGAAAAATACGAGGGTTATTGAGATTTGTGCTACCTGGCGGGATGTAACCCACCGGGGCTGGCTGCAACCGGTGCTCCCCTCTGCCATAGGGCTCCCCTTGGCCACCGTGTCCCCAGCCCTGATCCTGAGGTCCTGTGGCACTAGTTCTGTAAGCATTACCTCTTTTATCTCAGATAACTTGTCTCATCACCGTTCCGTAGGATGCTGTATCTATTTACATTTTCCCCAGTTCCCCAAAGTAGCCCCCAGGTGTTGCCTGTGCCCTGCTGGCGCCTGCTATGCCCACAGCCCACCTCATCGGTGAGGCTAGGTGTGAGTGCCAGGCTGCTGCAGCTTGCTGAGTTTCTAAGCACCAGTGTGAAGTAAGACTTTAAAACACAGGCACGTTATGTGAGGGGTCAGAGTAACTCACTCGCTAGTAGTTGCTTTTCATACTGGTGTAAGCCTTTTGAAGGCATACAGACAGCAAGTACTGCAGGCAGATGTTATACGTGTCTGTCTCCGTAAAATACATGACGCATATACAAGAGAGAGCCTTTCTTCATTTTTTTTTGTGCTTACCATATCACCTTGTCTCTCAAGGACAGCGCATTGCTAAAATGCAGGCAGAGATTTATTGGAGGGGCTACAAGGACTTTACTCCTCCTGCTCCTCTCCCCCTCAGCTCATGTCTACCACTACTCTGCCAGTCTGGCATCTTTTATGCGCCGGTGTAAGCTTGAAGAAAGTAAGCAACTGAGCCAGGGGAACATGTTGCCCCTGCTCTGTTCCACGATTTGATGTGGGAAACATAGCCCTTGGGGCACGGTCTGCTGGGGGAGAGGGGATGTAGCTAACTTCACTACTTGCCCAGGGTGGAGGCATGTCGTCTCAGTTGCCGTATCGCCTGGGTTGTTTTTCCTATCTTTCTTCCCTCTTTCTGGAATGTTCTGATAAATAGTCTACAACAAAACATGCAAATTAGAGTTTTCTTCGTTGTAATGCTTTGAGATATAGTGAATTCCATGAGCAGAGATGGAAAATAGCCTCCTCATCCTGAGGGCTCACGGGGAATGATGTAAAAACCGTAAGAATAATTAAAACAAAGTCTTCAGAGTGCCTCAGTGAGGGCTGTCATGCCTGCGGTATGCATTAGAGTATCCTGCCAGAGGCTAGCTTTGGTTCAAAGGCACCGTCACTTCATCTGGAAGACAGGAGCCGATTATTCGACCCTACTTCATGGCACAGTGTTGGGCCATAATGATGACTCTGCTACCATGAATTTTGAAGGAAAGGTGGCTCTGCTTGGTCTGGATTATCACCATTGCACTTTGCGCAACACAGCTGTACACTAACTGCTCAAAATCCTGTTTCTGTCTTGTTTAGAATTTCAGTTTCATGTGCCACTTTGGAGAAGGAGATTTAGGCTCCCGAGTCACTTAGGAATCTTTAAAAGTTTTATGCTTAGCTTGCTTTTAGCTATCTGAATGGATTAATAATTAGCAGAAATCATTCCATAAATGTAGCAGTGAGAGTAAGATACTGAGTGGGTATACCAAGTTGTTGTCCAACTGGAAATTAAAATTCTTGCCATGCTGTGAAGTTCATAGTTAATAACTAGTAATATAACAAGTATTAGACCTAACTTAATCTAGTCTTGTGATACTTGTAATATAGATGGACATTCCTCTTCAGAGATAATTGTCAGGGTGCTTATAAACATCACGGTCAGTTTATTCCATTTACTCTTTTGCTTTGCAGTGGATAAGACCTTGGTAAAATTATCTGTACTCAGTATGTATCTATAGTATCATTCAATCATGTAAATTCAGGGGCACTATTTTTAATCAGACAATATAATTGGTACTAATTTTGAAATAAATGGTGCTCCTGAGAAGCAGGAGCTCCTGTCTTCTCAGGAACACCATCTGTGTGGCTCATATGCAATCAGCAATATTTATATTAAATGCTATATATTCTGCCTCATGTACTGTTTGATTTCTTCTCTCTGAGTCTCATCCTATGAACCAAAACAGGATTCACAAGACCCAAGTTCTAGCAAGTAGTTTCTTCCCTCAGTTTACCAACGTATGCCTTGTTCATGCAGCATTATTCAGCTCTTCTTCTACCAATGGTGCTTGTGCTATACCCAGTCTGCCTAGTGCAAGGTCTTCAGCTCAATTTTTATTGTAATCTATGCAGAGCTTTTTACATATCTTCCTCATATCTCCTAAAACTTTATAGTTTTCTACATTTCATCACAGTCAAATAGATGTCTCATTGTCTTGTCCCAAAATGCCACCTTAAATTATCCCCAGAAATACCATGCTGCCTAGAAAGCTACTTGCTGTTTGGTTTTTTTTTGATTCGCATGCTTGTAAAAGGCAAATTTTTACTGTACAGTACTCTCCTAGCTTTAAAAAAAAAAAAAAAAGCAGCATACATTTTTCAGATTTCCATTTTATTAACAAATATGCTTTTCTTGTTCTTTCTTTTTTTCTTGTCTGGTAAGGAGTTTGTAAGCAAGCTGGATGAATTCATTCGCTGGTTAAATGAAGCCATGGAAACAACGGAGAATTGGACTCCTCCTAAAGCAGAGACAGACAGCCTTAAACTGTACCTGGAGACACACTTGGTAGGATGAGATTATTTGATGATTACTATAAGTAATTGAAGTGTTCTGGTGTGCTTTTTATTTGATTATTATTTTTTAATTACTAGTGTGCATCTATATTTTAATGTAAGTTCTGCAGCATTGCAGTTTATTTTAATGAAAATACCAAAAAAATATTTTCTGTATTTGAAATATATACTGGTAGCTTTATAAAAACAATATTAAAAGCAAGAATTACATTGCAATTCAGAAATCATCTCCACAACTGCAAGAAAATGACAATAGCAAAACCAGAAAGGATAATACTTTTAATGCTGATCATCCTGGGATTTTTACTACATTGTAACATTAACAAAACTCTTACTGGTAAGAAATCATAATCTGTCTCCCACAGGTTTAGCATAGTACAGAGTCATTTAAAATATTTCAAATAAATATTTCAATCATTTTACTTGATATGCATTTCTGTTGTATAATTAATACAACTGTTACTAACCTTGTCTTTGTGCAAAAAGTGAAAACATTGGGTGGAAGTAGAAAACTCCTGAATATTTTACAGGCTATTGAGATTGAGAAATGTTTGATAAACCTTTTGAGACTTTCACTGAGTTCTTAAGAGAGCTGTTTCTGGTTATGAGGAAGTGAAACAAAGACCTGAATTAAACTAGGCATTAACTTCTCAAAAGAAAAATTTTATGCTGTAGGTAGACAATAGAGATCAATGTAAACGGTTTGATGGGTGGGTATCTTCATAGGTAAACTATCTGGTAAAAAGGAAAAACAAGAATAAAAAACTGAGCTAGGAAATTCCCTCTCTCTGCCAAAATCTTAGTTCTTGCCAGTATCAATTAGAAGGAAACCCAGTGATAACACTATTCTGAACTAATGACCTGGACACTCCAGCTAGATAAGACACTGCATTAGCTGAACCTACATAGAGCATCAACCCTCAAAGCTCAGTCTCATTTCTAAGTCTCTGATAATCTGATGGTAGGAAATTATTCGACAATCCCAGGAAGTCACACGATGCATTACAGGAAATAATGGCATCCCAATCCCTACTGTAATACTGGAGTGACTGTTATTAAATTAATTAAGTATACATTAAAATATATACAATTAGAGCCAAACTGAAAACTGTCTTCAGAATTTCAGCTATACAGAAAACTCTTCCATGTCTTTTGTTCTTAAGTATTTCTGTTGTGGTAGTGCCTGTGCACAGCCACTAGATTAAGAGCCCATTGTGGTAGTCTATCAAAGATGAAGACCCTGCATTTTCATTTTACTGTGCAGATTTTGGATGTTGTGACAGAGTTTGGATTTTTGCCTTGTACTGCACACATTTCTTCCCCTGAATCCCATTATGTTTGCAGGTGCTCTGAAGACACAGAGCACGTTGTAAGATCAGACCAGAAAAGGCACTGGTCATTTCAATTTGTTTTCCTCTTACTCTGCAACATGAAACTTTTGGAGAGATGAGTTTTTATGAGTAGGATTGCATTTTTCACTCTTGACTGGATGAAAAGAAATGTATTGCAGGAATAGGGCAATCATGAGGCTGAGTCTTTGTCAAAGTCAGTTTCTTTTTTCCCTTCCTCTTTGGGAAGGAGTAGAATAGCTGTTTTGCAGGCAAATGACTTCCAACTTTGCCTTGTGGTTCTGTGGGAGGTGAGGCCAAAAGCGTCTGTCAGGCTGGAATGTGGAGTAGTAGCCCAGAGGCAACTGCTTCATTGCTAGGGGTAGTCGGAATAAATGAGTATGTAGGCACCTGTACAACTTCACTTTCTCTTGTAAGTACTTCGGCTCTCAGCTATGCTCTGTATATCTGCATATCTTTGGGGCAAGAAAATCTTTGTGAGTTTCAGGATGTCTATGTTGTGAAACAAGGTGGGGTTTTTTTTTCTTTACTTTTGTAAAGATGTAAAATGTCTAAAGAACAGTTCCTTTTCTACTTGATGATATTATAATCATTTTTATGGCATATATTGCCAGTGAAAAAATGATTGCACAACCTGAAAAAAAGTAACCATGACTTTTCTTTTTGGATTTCACAAAACAGGTGCTATCATATTCATGTCTATTCGGCAGAATTGAACTATTAAAATACAAAGCATTTTTTATAGTGCGGAAGATAGTTATTTGTATTAATTAGATTGTCAGCTTTTCAGTGGCATTTGTCTGTCAGAAATCCTAATCTGTGTTTAAACAGAAGTATATGAACTTCAGTTCACATTAAGCTCAATGTTAAAATTTCTTTTGGTTGAGCATTGCAAGACAGTGGCAATCAAAGTCTTTGTGAGGGTACTTACAGTGCTCATTTTCTTCTTTTGCCAGTCAGGTTATATATGCTGTCAGGCTTACCTAAGATTTGTTGAAGTAAAGGAGTCTTAGTACTTTACAAGTTTAGATTCTACACTTACGTGTTCATAGCAGAGATACTGGTAGCAAACTAACCTGTAAAACAAAGAAAATGTGTTGGTTCTTTTTGATATTCTGCATCTGTGATAGCAAACCTGATAACTATGATTCTTCACTGGTGCAGATTTTCTGGTCATAGAAGGAGTGAAAACTCAGTGTAGATTAGTATTTTTATTAGTAGAGACAAGACCTTAGCCTTTGGCACAAATTATCAATTTCACCACCTGTGATATTTTTTTCTTGGAAATATGTTTGTTGCAATAACAAAATTAGTGCCATAAAGAGAGAATATTTTGCATTCATGAATTAAATCTCTGCTGTCAAAATCTAAGAAAAGAAAATATGGAGGCAGGAAAACAGAAAAATGTATTTGTACCCTTCATTATTGGCTGGGAAAAGTAATGCAAAGGAGACAAGGACAAAGTTGTGAACATGCTCCAAATTTTTCAGTATGTAAAATTCTTGACTGTTATTTTAGGGTCCCAATGTAAATTTTTGGTAAAGGATTGAATCTTAAAGTCTCCTCATTCAGCCTTGCTTTTCTACATTTGTGACATCTTGAGAAATGTTGTCACACAGACACCGAAAAAGTTTATTACAAATAATAATAAAAAACCCAGCATGCCACAAGAAACCTACATCATGAACTTACTTGATTATTTGCATAAGGTAATGCTTCCATGAGGATATCTTGGACAGTATAATAATACAAGTTTCTATTACAAGCATCCTTGCATGACATCTTCATCTTAAACTGGTAGAACTACCCAAACTCTTGTTCTAGTTAATTCTAATAGCTGGTATGGCAATATTGTCCACTCAGGATATTAGTCAGCACTTTGAAGTATACAGTAATGTCTGTCTATTGCTCTTAGCTCAGCAACAGCTGCCTGCAGAAGTCTGTGACCATCTGAAGATCTCACAGCCCCTGGACTAATTAGTGAAGCAATCTGTTGTTAAGGTGGAAGGCAGCATCCCTCAAGTTGGTCTGTTGTTCCCAATTAAGTGCCCTGTGTGTCACACAGGCACAGCCCTGATATGCAAATAGACTTTATTTTACAATTATTAACTTTAGGCCAAATAGAAATTTCATTCTTATATCACAGTTAAAACTTAAACTCCGTAGATTTTGCCATGGTAAGTAACCATATGGTTTGATAAAGAGGATGATTTATTTTTTCTACAATTTGAAAGGTAGTCTTCATCTGGAATGTGCCAAAATAGACAGTCTTCAGCTTGGAGGACAGTTTTCTTGCAAACTTTAAAACCCAGTTTCCTGATTTTCTGCAGAAGTTGCTATATGCTTCATTTTGGATAACACCAAAGCACAATGTAAATGCTCTTGGAGACACCTGGAATAGTGACTGAAATTATTCTTTCTAATTTTATGGGTCTTCACAGCTGAGTAACATTGGTGAAACTGATCTGGGAGCTGTGTGCTTCCCATTCAGATGGGAGGGCTGCAATCACTTGGACTTCTGGCACTCTGCAGACAGCTACCTAAGCCATCAGATAGCACTAATATGTTTTCATGAAGTGGGTTTTTTTCAGAAGTCAGCCCTACTAGAGAAAAAGGTGAGGTAAACTGTAAATTTTGTGAATGATTAGGCTCAAATCACTTCCTAATGAAAAGATAGCTTCACTGACCTTACCAAAAAGGAACTTCTGAAAATGGTTTCGAACTTCTGAAAATGGTTTCTGATTCACTTTATCTTTTTTTCTTTTCTGTTATGCTGATTCTTGCCCATTGGCACCCTGATCAAAATCAGCTACTAGCAGACTCCAAGGATAGAGTTGGTGGTATGCAAATCAGTTCTCATCAAAAACAGTATCCTGAAGGCAGCTTATGAGCTAAAAGCATCTGTCTAGATGGTACTGCTGTGCTTGTGAAACCAAACAGACTTTCTTAGCAGCCCCACAAATAAGAATTCACCATGTTACTCTTGACCATTTTTGTTTGCTAAAATAGACATTTTACTGCTTTTTATCCCTGACCCAGAACCACATTATTTTGCAATGGACATGTGCAGTAAATGAGGAAGCTAGCAAATTAGGAAATGTGAAGAACCACTGAGGAAAAGGTTTAGATGAAAGGCACTCTTATTTGCTGAGGCCTGAGACTTTTAAATTTGTAGTTTTAACTTTTCCCTTTGTTAACACAGTACTCTGTTTTCTTGTTGCTGAACCGCTCCTAGTTGTGCACATTACTGTAGTGTGCTCTTAGGTCTTTTGGCCAAAGCCATTTGTGTCTGGTGTCATACTTAGAACTATATAATACAAGACTTTTAAATGGAAACCTACACATGAAAAATATTTTAAACTTATTTGATGGAACTTTTTTAATCCTTCTTGCATTCATTAGTACATGTTGGCAAACAATGTTTTTCAGTGGAGATAAAATTAATAAAGATTCTTACTAGAAATTTAGAACTAGCAGTCAGGCATTTTTGTCCTAAACGCTCTTCAGATTTTCCATAAGATTAAAATTTTGAAATCTTGAGTACAAGGAATGTTTGGAAGATAGAGAAATTATAGATTTTGCAATTTTTCTTCAAAACCAGAAAGATCCAGAGGTTCCAAGGATGATGCACTTTCTTCCAGTGTGGCAGTTGCCTTTTGCCTTTTTGGGTAACCTGCCTTACATGTAAGTTTGCAGTTTGCAGGAGAGCAAATTATAGAATCATAGAACTGGATAGGAAGGGACCTTTAAAGGCTAAACCTCCTGCAGTGAACAGGAACATCTTCAACTAGATCGGGTTGCTCAGAGCCCCGTCCACCCTGACCTTGAATGTTTCCAGGGATGGGACATCTACCAGCTCTCTGGGCAACCTGTTCCACATCCTCATCCTAAAAAATTTCTTCCTTATATCTAGTCTGAATTTGCCTTCTTTTAGCTTAAAACCATTACCCCTTGTCTTACTGCATCAGGCCCTGCTAAAAAAGTCTGAGCCCATCTCCCTTATAAGTCCCCTTTAGGTACTGAAAGGCCACAATAGGGCCTCCCCAGAGTCTGCTCTTCTCCAGGCTGAACAATCCCAACTCTTAGCTTTTCCTCAGAGGTGCTCCATCCCTCTGGATCCTCTCCAACAGGTCCATGTCTTTCTGTACTGAGGACTTCAGAGCTGGACATCCTCCAAGTGGGGTCTCACCAGAGCAGAAAAAAGATGGAGAACCAAATCCCTTGACCTGATGGCCATGCTTCTTTTCATGCAGCCTAGGGTGCAGTTGGCTTTCAGGGCTGCACGTGCACATTGCTGGCTCATGCCCAGCTTTTCATTCACCAGTACCTCCAAGTCCTTCTCAGCAGGGCTGTTTTCAATATTTCACTTTAGTCTTACTGCAACGGTGGATATATAAGATAACCTTAGAAAAGATTTCAGCTGCTGGTTTTCTGTTTCTCCAGATAGAGCAAAGAGGAATTGTTTGTAATTTTTTGAAAGAATGGAGGAGGATGGCTTCCTTGAAAATAATTAATTGTTCACACCATGGTTATTTGTCTGTTTTTTTTTTTAGGTAAAAGTGTATGTTCTGTTTAGTTGAAAGTAGAATAGCAAAGATTGTTCTGTAGATAGTACAAGTTGCTAGTCATTTCAGTACAAAGTGTTGTTTGAATAAGCTAAATGATCATTTGCATGAATCAGGATTTCTTGGTTTTTCTTTCCTAATAAATTTTGTGGTCCCTGTCTGTAATTTTTGCTACAATTTAGTCACAAGTATTATGTCACATTTAGGTGCGTTTTAGCCCAGAATCATTCCATTAACCTTCCCAGTCACCATATTTACTTTACATGCAACAGCATTAAAAATATCATACAGCAAGTATCACTAGTATTTCAAAACAAATTATACAAAATGATTTACACTAGCATTTACTTCTTTTCTGTATAGAAAGTTTAGATGTCATCTCTTTTCCAAAATCAAATTCTTCATAAGTTATAGGAGTTTTGAGAGTTTTATTATCTAAAGAGAAATGAAATAAGAATTTTCTTTTGTCCAGTGTAAATATTTCTGGACACATCATGGCTCAGCACTTTCTTAGCTGCAAACAGCAAATGCTTTCATACAGAAAATAGATTGTATTTTAACTTTTAAGAAATTGGTGAAGTAATGATACTTCTGCGATATCTCATGATAACTGATGGTCTGTTTGTAGCAAGTCTGCTATGTCTGGAAAAAAATATCATTCTTATCTCCCTGGAAAATCTAATTTTCTGAAAAATGTCATTTTAGACAAGTATTAAATACCTGTTCTTGTTGAAACTAAGGTTAAATACACATGCCGTGGGCTAATATAATGGCTGCGTTTGTGGTAGTGGTTGTAACACTAATTTTATTAAAGGTATTAAAGCCTTTGAAATGTCCATGTTCTGTATTGTGCATTTGCTATATGGGCATTTCCAATGTGTATGGCAGCCAGTTTTGATTTTTTCCTCAAAGTACACAACTGTATATGCGGTATGATGGTGCTAAAGAGTCTGAGCACTGTAAGTGAACTAATTTCTTCCTGCTCTAAGGACTCTGGTTTGAATCTGTTTAGCCTATGGTTAGTTTGAATTTCTGAATTTTATGCTGTTTTCTTGAAGGTATTTTGGTCATGGGTTCTCTACATCTGGGTTGGAGCAATCCCAGGCACACCTACAGGTTGGGCAGAGAAGAGATTCAGATCAGCTCTGAGGAGAAGGACTTGGAGGTGTTGGTTGATGAGAAAATGAACATGAGCCAGCTTCAGTGTGTGCTCGCAGCCCAGAAACCAACCATATTTTGGTCTGCATCAAAAGAAGTGTGACCAGCAGGTTGAAGGAGGTGATCCTGCCCCTCTACTCTGCTCTTGTGAGACCTCACTTGAAGTATTGTGGGCAGTTCTGGTGTCCTCAACATAAAGAGGACATGGAACTGTTGGAACAAGTCCAGAGGAGGGCCATGAGCATGATCAGGGGACTGGAGCACCTCCCGTATGAAGACAGGCTGAGAAAGTTGGGGCTGTTCCGCCCGGAGAAGCTGCATGAAGAGAAGCAGCCTTCCAGTATCTGAAGGGGGTGCTATAAGAATGCTGGAGAGGGACTCTTCATTAAGGACTGTAGTGACAGGACAAGGGGTAATGGGTTCAAACTTAAACAGGGGAAGTTTAGATTGGATATAAGGAAGAAGTTCTTTACTGTGAGGGTGGTGAGGCACTGGAATGGGTTGCCCAAGGAAGTTGTGAATATTCCATCGCTGGTGGTGTTCAAGGCCAGGTTGGACAAAGCCTTGGGTGACATGGTTCACTGCGAGGTGTCCCTGCCCATTGCAGGTGGGTTGGAACTTGATGATCTTAAGGTCCTTTCCAACCCTAAGTATTCTAAGATTCTATGATAGTAAACTCGGTAGATTTCAAATGACACAGGCAAGTAAAAGGACTTAATAGGTAGTAAGATATCAACCTTAAATAAAGGGAATGCATGTATATTGTCAGGTGAGACTATTATTCAGTTTTAAAAATCTGTAAATCCAATAACCTCTGTGTAAGTTTTTCTGTTTCTTGAGGCAACTGCCTGAGAAAAATCAAAGGAAAATGCTGCTGTCATTGAATACATTTGGATGTACCTGTGTTATAGTTTGGAACCAGAGAGTGTATGGTTCCAAAAAACCATACACTGTGTATGGGGAAAAAGAGAGGTTTCTAAACAGTTTGGGTGGTTCTTTTGAATTTCAATGACTTTTTTTGTTTTTTTTTTTTTTGTGGCTAAATACGAGAAAAATCACATCTATAAGAGAAAATTCAAGTATAAATGCTACTAATTACAATACTGTTGTCCTGACCAATACAGGAATACTACACTTGATCTGCAGTCTTTTCCCATAATGTCATGCAATGAGGAGCTGACACACATCTCTTCTTTGTAAAGAGGAGGTGTGGACTATGTTTGTACTCCCAGCATCACAGAATTAGGAGACCTGTGGTGATGGAGATCTGTTATCACTATGTGTGTTTTTAGTGAAGGAAGTGTGTTTTTAGTGAAGTCCACTTTAGTGAAGGAAGTGTGTTTTTAGTGAAGTCCATTTACTGCCCTCCCATACTGTTGCTACCAGCTACTACCACTCAGGAGGTTTATTCTGTGCAAGCCTGTAGGATAATCATTAATAATAACTCTCCCAGAGACTGAATGGCTTGAATACTGTTAAGAGTACTCATTTTTTCTAAACCCGTCTTCCAAATTTCTAGATGCCTAACCTTGTGTAGGTACTTCGTTCAGGTGTGAAGAAAAAAAAAATAAGGATATTCCATTTATTTTGTTGGGGTTTTTCTTTTTTTTTCTTTCTTTTTTTTTTTTTTGTTTTTTTTGTACCAAACCTTCCCAGGACTCCTTCTCTTTGCTAACCACCTGAAATTTACAGAGATGTGTATAGGAAGGTTTATAATTAAAGTTAACACTGCTGGGCCTGCCTGTAACTTATTAGCTGTTAACTAGGTCCACAGAAGGCTGTCCCAGCTTTTCTACTTCTGAGAGCTTCAGCTATTTCTGGACAGTGGAGGCATTAAACCAGTGGCAAAGCACGTTAGGATGTCATCCTAAGGTAGCTCTGCTTCTTCTGCTGAAAGAGAAGGGGAAATTTAATGTCCAAAATCTAAACGCTATCGCTTATGAGGATTTTGAAGTCTTTTGATCTAAGTGTATGGAAATATAATGTATAAACAAGTTTGATCTGTGTCTCAAGAACAATTATATTGCTCTGTTTGGTTTTGGTTATGCTTTGGGGTTTTTTTTTTTTGCCTTTTTTTTAAGGTATTTTTAATTTGTTTGTTTGAATTCACACTAAGCTGGGAGGAGTGGCTGACACGCCAGAAGGCTGTGCTGCCATCCAGCGAGACCTGGACAGGCTGGAGAGTTGGGCAGGGAATGACTTGATGAAATATAACAAGGGAAAGTGTAGAGTTCTGCATCTGGGCAGGAACAACCCCAGGTTCCAGTATAGGTTGGGGAACGACCTGTTAGAGAGCAGTGTAGGGGAGAGGCACCTGGGGGTCCTAGTATCACACAGTATCACAGTATGCTAGAGATTGGAAGGGACCTCGAAAGATCATCTAGTCCAATCCCCCTGCCGGAGCAGGAACACCTAGATAATGTTACACAGGAATGTGTCCAGGCGGGTTTTGAATGTCTCCACGGA
Organism: Pezoporus occidentalis; assembly: GCF_034315485.1. Lineage (NCBI taxonomy): Eukaryota > Metazoa > Chordata > Aves > Psittaciformes > Psittacidae > Pezoporus > Pezoporus occidentalis. Next base: position 613,138 of record NW_026912865.1, read on the forward strand.
AGGAGACTCCACAACCTCCCTGGGCAGCCTGTTCCAGTGTTCCGTCACCCTCACTGAGAAGAAGTTTCTTCTCAAGTTTAAGTGGAACCTCTTGTGTTCCAGTTTGTACCCATTACCCCTTGTCCTATCATTGTTTGCCACTGAGTAGAGCCTGGCTCCATCCTCGTGACACTCCCCCTTTATATATTTATAGACACTTATAAGGTCGCCCCTCAGTCTCCTCTTCTCCAAACTATAGAGACCCAGCTCCCTCAGTCTTTCCTCATAAGGGAGATGCTCCACTCCCTTAATCATCTTAGTTGCCCTGCGCTGGACTCTCTCCAGCAGCTCCCTGTCCTTCTTGAACTGAGGGGCCCAGAACTGGACACAATATTCCAGATGGGGTCTCACCAGGGCAGAGTAGAGGGGAAGGAGGACCTCTCTCGACCTACTAACCACCCCCCTTCTAATACACCCCAGGATGCCATTGGCTTTCCTAGCCACAAGGGCACAGTGTTGGCTCATGGTCATCCTGTCGTCCACTAGGACCCCCAGGTCCCTCTCCCCTACACTGCTCTCTAACAGGTCGTTTCCCAACCTATACTGGAACCTGGGGTTGTTCCTGCCCAGATGCAGGACTCTACACTTTCCCTTGTTATATTTCATCCAGTTATTCCCTGCCCAACTCTCCAGCCTGTCCAGGTCTCGCTGGATGGCAGCACAGCCTTCTGGCGTGTCAGCCACTCCTCCCAGCTTGGTGTCATCAGCAAACTTGCTGATAGTACACTCAATTCCCTCATCTAAATCGTTGATGAATATATTAAATAATACCGGTCCCAGTACTGACCCTTGAGGCACTCCACCAGTTACAGGCCTCCAACTAGACCCAGCCCCACAGACTACAACTCTCTGGCTTCTCTCCTTCAGCCAGTTCACAGTCCACCTCACTGCCTGATCATCCAGTCCACACTTCCTCAATTTGGCTGTGAGGATGCTGTGGGAGACTGTGTCAAATGCTTTGCTGAAGTCAAGGTAGACCACATCCACCGCTCTGCCATCATCCATCCACCGTGTTATTTCCTCGTAAAAGCCTAAGAGATTGGTCAAACATGATTTCCCCCTGGTGAAGCCATGTTGACTGCCCCTCATAACCCTCTTATCCTTGATATGCCTTAAGATGGCACCAAGGATAAGGTGTTCCATCACTTTCCCAGGGATGGAGGTGAGGCTGACTGCTCTATAGTTACCCGAGTCCTCCTTCTTGCCCTTTTTGAAGACTGGAGTGACATTTGCTTTCCTCCAGTCCTCAGGCACCTCTCCCGTTTCCCAAGACTTGGTAAGGATGATGGCGAGTGGTCTAGCAATGACTTCCGCCAGTTCCCTCAGCACCCGCGGATGCATCCCATCTGGACCCATGGATTTATGGATGTCCAGATTGCTCAACTGATCTCTAACCCATTCCTCATCGACTAAGGCAAACCGCTCCGTCGACCTGACTTCATCTAAGGTCTCAGGGGTACAGGGCTCTTCAGGACTGCCTGCAGCAGAGTAGACAGAGACAAAGAAGGCATTCAGTAACTCTGCCATCTCTGCATCTTCTGTCACCAGGGCACCCATCCTGTTCATCAGTGGGCCTACATTGCCTCTGGTGTTAGTTTTATCTGCCATGTATTTGAAAAAGCTCTTTTTGCTGTCCTTGACCCTTCTTGCCAGGTTTAATTCTAAGGATGCCTTAGTCCTCCTAGCTGTCTTCCTACATCCTCTAGCAGCAGCCTTATATTCCTCCCAAGTGGCCAGCCCCTCCTTCCATGACCTGTAAACTCTCCTCTTCCACTTGAACATACCCAGCAATTCCCTATTTAGCCACGCAGGTCTCTTGGCCCTCTTCCTTGACTTCCTACGTGTCGGGATGCTCCGATCTTGAGCACGGATGTGGTGGACGACAGGATGACCATGAGCCAACACTGTGCCCTTGTGGCCAAGAAGACCAATGGCATCCTGGGGTGTTTTAGAAGGGGGGTGGTTAGTAGGTCGAGAGAGGTCCTCCTTCCCCTCTACTCTGCCCTGGTGAGACTGCATCTGGAATATTGTGTCCAGTTCTGGGCCCCTCAGTTCAAGAAGGACAGGGAGCTGCTGGAGAGAGTCCAGCGCAGGGCAACGAAGATGATTAAGGGAGTGGAGCATCTCCCTTATGAGAAAAGACTGAGGGAGCTGGGTCTCTATAGTTTGGAGAAGAGGAGACTGAGGGGTGACCTTATAAGTGTCTATAAATATATAAAGGGGGAGTGTCACGAGGATGGAGCCAGGCTCTACTCAGTGGCAAACAATGATAGGACAAGGGGTAATGGGTACAAACTGGAACACAAGAGGTTCCACTTAAACTTGAGAAGAAACTTCTTCTCAGTGAGGGTGATGGAACACTGGAACAGGCTGCCCAGGGAGGTTGTGGAGTCTCCTTCCGTGGAGACATTCAAAACCCGCCTGGACACATTCCTGTGTAACATTATCTAGGTGTTCCTGCTCCGGCAGGGGGATTGGACTAGATGATCTTTTGAGGTCCCTTCCAATCTCTAGCATACTGTGTGTGTGATTTGGCAGTATTAGAAATGTATCCCCTGTTCAAGTCTCACCACCCAAAACTGTAAGTCTTGGTTGCTGAGGTATCCCAAAACACAGGTACTGTAAGTTTGAGCAGTGAAAATTAGGGATTCCTCTGCGTCCATCTTGTGCCTGGCCTGTAGAAGAAATCGTTTACATGCAGGGGATTCAGTTCCTATAATAATACAATGAAATCAAACTGCCATTGTGTTTAAACCAACTTTTGAACTAACTTGATCAGGAAATTTCTGTGAAAAAGTATTTCACATAAGTTCTGATTTAGAAGCTTTATAGCAATTGCAGATCAATTACTTTTTGAATGACAACTTAGTCATGCCCTTTACATTAATTTATCATTGCAACAACTTTCGAAACACCTTTAAAAATTTGATTTGAAAGTAATGTTTATAAATTAATGTTTATTTTATTAATGAATTGGGTAATGCTTATGGAAGAACTCTGCAAATTTTAATTTTTGTGTTGATTAAAATATAAGATGTTGCCTGAAATTTTAGTGTGCCGGTATAATCAATATAGATCTCGTCTGTAATTTAGTTTTGAAAATAAAATTAAATATATTTTAAAAAAATTCTGAGATTGGAAATCACTAATATAATGCTAGGATGTCAAGGGACAAGCAAGCACACTTTCAGCACCATTTAAACTATATTGCTTTTGCTTACCTGCCAAGAGCTATGGTGTACTCCCATGAGTTCTGTGCTATGTCTCTCAGAGGCATAATATCATTCACACTTTAAGTACTAGAAGTAATGCAATTGCTCTATGTGTTTTAGAGTTTGAAATAACCAAGATTTCATTAGAAATATAGAAAATTTAAGGCATGAATGGAAGTCTTGATTGCTAAATGTTTTTCTTTGCATCTCCTGTGGTTATTTTTTTTTTCCGTTTCTTAATTCTGCACATGAACCTGGTTAATTATTTGGGACCAGGGTTAATAATTTGGCCATCATTGTTATAGGGAGGGTATGTTCTCAGTCTTAAGGAGAGAAGAAAAAGACCCTTAGTGAGTGCTGCAGCTTCAGAGGGTGATTCACCATGTGGTCCTTAAAAAATAAAGGTAGATTCCCTGCCATTGTGGCCAAAATTAACCTTAACTCTGGAACTGCAACAAGCAGTTACATAGTGCTTACATTCTGTTTAACAGGTGGAGTGTCATTCAGATAAAAATACAGATTAAAAGCAAAGAATGAAATAAAAAATTCTTTATAGTCATTTAAGTTTTATGGAAACCTGAAAAAAGGAGAATTGACTTGAACCTGAACTTCAAATTCAGGTTCTGACCTGAACTTGAACTTCAAATTGACTTGATCCATTTCATATATAACACTTAATTCCCAGGAAAAAATATCATAGTGATTTCTAATATTAAGTAGGCTTTATATCCCCAATGAAAAATGTGAGGCTTTCATAAATAAGATATTTCCCAATTGTTAAAAAGTCAAATAATTTTATATTTGTAAACATAATGTGTGAAATGCACTATTTCATAGAAGATCTTCTTTCATGTACAAATTGCATCTTAATATCCATTTTATATCACCATTGACCAATTAATTAGGTATTTAGTATTATGTCATTAGAATGCTAAATATGTATTACCATTTCCATGTTAATATAAAGGCAGCATACATGGTAGTTATTTTCTTGATTTACTAAATGGCATTGGTAGGTAGTGTTCAGCAGTATGAAAATACCACTACAGTATTGCATGGATCATTAGGTTATTAACTCGTGCACGTAAATACTAGGCAGTGACCAAACAGAAGTTTTCTGTGTGGTCAGAAGTCCTCCAGAAAAAAAAAAAAAAAAAGAACAAAAAAAACCCCCTATCTTTCCGTAACCATAAGTTGAATTCAGTTACTTAATATCTTGGCATTTTTTTATAGCAAGCTATTGGGAGGTAACTGTGCCATGAACAATACAGTTGCAAAAATTACTGTATATTAAGAATGTAAGAATAAATTTTCAGGAACTGTTTTAAATCATATTCCCTTTTAGACAAATGGAATGTAAAACTAAACTAAAAAAAAATAGTCAGTTGAAAAGAAATTTTAAATGACATTTTTCAACTTTTTTTTTTTCTTGGAGATTATTGGTATGTTGCATAGATTAATAAATAACACACGTTTGTTCCATCATTGTCTTGGGATTTTACTGTGTGTTGAACCTGTGCCTCTATCAAAACACACATTGCTGATGATACTTGTGGGAATTTGGTTATCTTTCCAGATTCTCAGTCAATGAATCCCCTTTCTTTTGTACCAGAAACTGTTCCCATTACTCTAAACTTCAAAACTGAATTGTATCTGTCACAGTGAGTGTTATAAGCGATACATTCTTAGTCAAAATTCAAGTGTGCCTAAATACAGAAATTCTAGTGACTATTAGGAAATTTTAATTCTCTTTCAGACTTGAAATCCTAGATCACTTAAATAATTTCAATATTTTGTACCATTGCTCTAAAAAATAAGTGCCCTGGAAGCAGTGATATTTTTCTCAAAGGTATTTAAACACATCAAAAATGAACCTGAGAAAAATTAGGTGCCTGGGGCAACCCATACACTACACATAGTAATAGTATGATTGACTGAGAAAATGAAAATATTTCTTTTAATACAGTATCTTAATCTGGCAATAGGTGTAAACTGCTGTGTCATTTAAACTAACCTATATTTATATGTATGTGATACCTAGTTGCTTACTTGTGTTTCAGAGACACAAAGTACACTGGAAGTAATTAGTTGGACCCATCATGACTTAAAAAAAGGGCATGCTTATACCAAGTCTGTGTGCCTCTGGAAACAACAATATTTAATAGCTGACTATCCTTAGTGCAGATATGAATAGGTCAAGACCCACATTGTGTTTTACCAAATTACAAGGATTTGCCAAGAGCAGCAGTTTGCAAAACAGTGAAAGATTGCATATCAGAGCTCGATATGCACATACCGCAGGATACCCACACAACAGAAGTTTCCTGAACTCAAGTATCTACAGCCATAAAAAAAATCCTATGGGGAACTTAAAATAATTTTTTTTTCAAATATTTTTATCATCCCCCGTTGTCCAGACAAATAAGCTAAGAGGGAGAGATTATTATCGGCTGGAAACGTTTCATTTTTAGTGTGTTCATAGCCCAGTATAGATCGGGAGGTGCTGCTTTTTCCCCCATGGAGCTTCTACAGTATAGAGTTAATTTTCTTCATAGTAGCTAATATAGGGCTGTGGTTTGGATTTGTGAAGTATTGATAATTCAGCGCTGTTTTAGTTATTGCTGAGCAGTGGTTACACAGAATCAGGACCTTTTCTGTCACCCCACCAGCAGTAGGCTGAGGGTGCACAAGAAGTTAGGAGGGGACACAGCAGGGACAGCTGACCCCATCTGACCAAAGGGATATCCCATACCATATGGTGTCACGCTCATATGAAGCTCGGGGAAGAAGGGAGAGATATTTGGAGTGATGCCATTTGTCTTCCCAAGTAATGGTTAGGCATGATGGAGCTCTGCTTTCCTGGAGATGGCTGACACCTGCCTGCCAAATGGGAATTGGAATTGCTTGTTTTGCTTTACTTGCATGTGCAGCTTTGCTTTCCTTATTTAACTGCCTTTATATCAACCCATGAGTTTTTTTCCCTTTTCCAGTTCTCTCTGCAAACCACCAGAGGGGAGTGAGCAAGTGGCTGTGTAGTATTTAGTTGCTGGCTGGAGTTAAACTATGACATGGTGCCTATGTACTAATAAGAGTCTATTTCTGCTAAATTTCATGTATGTTCACAGTCTTTGTACCTTGCATAATTTATCCATAAAATCAGAATTTTGCACAAGGAGAATATTGCTAGTCAAAATCCAAAAGTTTGGCCCCATCTTTATTCATCATATTTTGCTTCTTCAGCTTAACATTATTACTGGTTAATAGGTGCACCTGAAAATCAAGCTGTATTGTAGTATCTGGTGCGTTATGTTAAATGAATCTTTTCTTTTTACTAATGAAGAAGAATACCTCATCTTTTCCAATTTTCCTATCAAACACATCCATATCATCTCAAGACACTGCCACATCCAGCTGCATCTATACTCAACTTCAATTATGTGAAATTACACAACCTACTCTCAGGTCCTTTACGTTCTCTTTTGCTGTGTAAGGCACACACATAGTGCATTTCCTGGGAAGTGCATGATTACAAACTATTCAGTACAAGCCTGTTTTAAGTAAACAGTAAATTAAATATTGTCAGTGCTTGTTCAGACATGCTGTTATGAAAGAAAAAGAGCTTCTAGATTTGGGGTCATAAAACTCTAGATTTAAGTAAGGGCCAGATATAAACTAGGCATCCTTTTTCCTTTTTAACTTCTCTTGGCACCCATTTGTTAGCTGGTACAAACCAATATTTTCAGGTGCCCATACAAGGAAAATTGGCTAGACAAAATGCTGAAGGTAGCAAAGTTTCTGTTTAATGCCTTTTATTTGAATGGAGAATTCTCAAAAATATTCTGTCACTGTCAGGTACGCTGCTGCCTGAAAGACTGTTAAGAGTCTGTCTGAGCAACATGCCTCTTTCAACCATGACAAATACAGTAAAAGAACATCATTTTGTTACAGTTCTGGCAATATTATTTTCTGCTATGCCAATCAGCCTCACTACAACAGTTAGGAAAGACAGAAAATGTTCGCTTCCCTAAGAAATGAGGGGTTTTGAATATTTTGTGGTGTCTGCTACTTCAGTACTAGCACGGTCACTAGTATTTGGGGAAGTATAAATAAGTTTTATAAAAACCAGAAGCCCCAAATGTGCACTTGCAAAGTCTCCTTTCATCTCTGCCAGTTAACTCATTCCTAAGGGAAGGCAAAACGCTTATTCGAAGTGGTCAAATATTGTTTTCATTCATTCTGTAGATTTTTCAAAGAGGGTAAGAGTTGCGTGTGTGTTCAGGGCTGCACATGACTTATGATTAAATACAGCAAGTACCCCTTTCTTCTATTTTGTTTCTCTTCCTTACACTCAAGTATAAGTGTAAAATTTCACAAGTTTATCCAAGGCATCAGTGGTGTATGCAATGGCATAACATATAGTTGATCATGTTTCCAGTTCCTATCTTTATTACTAGATTTTAATGCATTTTGTAAATATAAACAATAAACTGAAAAAGAAACAAAATATTTTAATCAGTTTTAAAGCAGAGGTCCTTTGTAGACTAGTAAAAATAGTGAAAAAAGGAGGAAAACCAGTTGCTTTGCAAATTAAGAATGCAGAGATCTAAAGCAGTCTGATTTGTTCTTTGAAAACAGATATGAGGGTTAACTCAGAAACACAATATTAATAGATTTGTATGAGTGCACATAAGGCCAATATATTCAATGCTGTAATTTTTTTATGGTTTCATAAATAGTGCTATCACCAACATTTCAAAGAAATCTGAAAAAAACAGAGCTCATGTGGTGGCATAAATTTAGTGTATTTTATAGAACACTGTTACTCCAGATATAGCCTACGGGTTGTGACTTTTCATAAAACCTAATGAATTTCTAGATTTGTCAGCTGTTTCAACACAGATGCACTTTGCTGATCTAATGGAAACATTTTGAGCCCAGATCCAAAATATCAATAGCTTTTAGTATTGCAAATGAGTTTGGCTATTGGGTAAATGGGGATGTGGTTCTTGATAAAAAGCAGCAAGTAATTTTGTACGTGTGTTTGATGATAACTGCCTCTCCAATGTCTGATACTGAGTTTTTTCTCTTTCTCCCCCCCCTCCTTTTTTTGTTTTCCGCAGAGTTTTAAGTTGAATGTAGATAGCCACTGTGCTTTAAAAGAAGCAGTCGTAGAAGAAGGACGTCAACTTCTTGAGCTTATTGTATCTCACAAATCAGGTAAATCCTCTGAAATATTGCAAGTCTTTATGTCTCCAGACTATTAAAGAATGAAGAAGCATTGCTGTAAATTACTGCATATATTCACTTCCTTATGTATTATTAATATTTACATTATCAGATTGACCTTCAAGATTTATAAATGTTTCATATACTGCATACAATGCAGTGATACTTATAAAATGAAATACTGCCTGCAAATAGTCTGTTCATTTTATTTTGGTCTTGCTGCTCAGCTGAGCTTCAATTGAAATCACATCATTGAAAACATCACACTGACACATTCTATGATGTAGGTGCTATGGAAATAACATTAAGATAATGAATTAGGAATTCAGATATATATATATATATTTACTTACTCTGAATGGGTAATTGCACTGGTAAAGCTTTATTTTGCCATTTAAACTAATTCTGACATTGATTTTAATATATTTATGAAGAATAGATTAAAATTACAAATACCTTTTTCCTTTGGTTAGGCTTGTCTTTTTCTGCAGAGGCCTTAAATTGAGACGAGGGGAAGAGAGATACTTCTTTTCCTTTATCCCCACTACCACCTATATCGTTAGGTGTTTGTGTGACTTGTATGATAATAGTTTTAATCAGCCTATATTGCTATGGAATACCATTTCAATTTTGGCCTACTTAGCATAGTTTTCATCGAGGTTGAAGTTACTCTTTGGTCTACTGTTCTCTGATCATGTTATACATTGTGCCTCTATTGTTTCACCGCATCAGATAGATCTGTGTAATGTGAAAGCTAAAGGAAGTGACTTATGTGTATAGTTCCAAAAAGATGTAGAAGCCATAGCAGAGAATGGTGGTGCATATCATTATATTCTTAGAAATAGTAATGTGTCAACTACAGAAAATATTTCCAGGATTTGGAGGTAAGAAAAATGTTTTTGGAAGATTATGAAATGTTTTGAGATAAAGACTAGATATTAGAGGTTAAGATTAACTTAGCGTTCCCTATTGCATTGAAATCACAGTTTGTGTGGTATTTTCCTCTTTTGGAATATAATCAAAATTTACCAAGATGTCTAAAAGACATGTTTGGACCTTATAGCATTATTTTGCAGTACGAACTGTAGTAATGCTTGGATTTATTGGTGAGAAAATACATTGGAATTCTTATTGCTTTTGTTCTTTAAAGAATAAACGTTTAAAGATGCAGTTAAGTTTACAGCCTTTACATTGTTTCTCCTTCATTTTGGAGAAGGACTGAAGGACATGCTGCAGATGATTGCAAGTCAATGGAAGGAACTACAGAGGCAAATCAAAAGGCAACACAGCTGGATTCTTAGGGCTCTGGATATCATCAAAGCAGAGATACTGGCTACTGATGTATCTGCAGAGAATGAGGAAGGGACTGGGAGCCCTAAGGTAAGTGGCTTGAAGTTTGCCTTATTTCCTCTTATTTCCGTCTTCTTTTGAACTAGGCACCACTGAAGTTTTCTTTCCACCCTAAGGCTTTTTATTTCCACTGGGTAAACTCTTTTTTTTTTTCATAAACAAAATGAAATGCTTTACTCTGAAACAATGAAAAAATCTTAGAACTTTCAAGTTTTCCAGGAAGACCTGTCTCGTTTTGTATAGAGGGTCATGAGGGGGAACATAAAACATTTAGTAAACAAAACATAAAGCATCTTTAACATGAATAATCAGAATGGTTTTAAATTGTTTTGTTGTGACTATAAATCACTATAATCAGTGCAATCACTCAGCTCTGACATCCATTAGCCGCTTGGTTACAGCAAATTAACAAAGAAGAGAGAAAGTGATTCATTATCTCATTCCTGTTAATGACTATCAGATGCATTGCTTAATTAGGGGATGGCCATTGCAGTGGGAAGAAGGTCATATGCCTTTTCACAAATCTTTTTGCTCTAAGTTCTTCATGTGTTGAATACAACAAGTACTTTAAGAATAAGGTATTGGCACCTATCATAATTTTGTGAATCTTAATTATTAAAGAGGATTATTGTACTTGCCAGTTGCCAAACTTTACATTTGTAACAGCATTTTTAACACAAAACATGCTTTTTCAAATTGGTCCAAGCAGTGTCTGGGCATTACACACAATAGAAACTTCTAGCATATGGTTCGTGACCTTTCTTACAATCATTAGTAATCAAAGGTGGTTGGGAGAGATTGCATTGGAAAGTGTTGATTCTTCCAATGCAAAGAATATGCAGCAGAGCAATCCAATAGCTCCTAAGATCTTGGCATGCAGCAGGTTGAAATTTATAGAAAAATTCATGGTTGCTATTTCTATAAATAACAGGGATAGCTGTGCTAAGTACATTTTCAGATTCTGATGCTAGACCGTTCTTCACGTGGATAGAGCTTCCTAGAGAGTAGTTTGCACAGTGACTCTTAGGATCACAGTATCACAGTATCACAGTGTGCTAGAGATTGGAAGGGACCTCGAAAGATCATCTAGTCCAATCCCCCTGCCGGAGCAGGAACACCCAGATAATGTTACACAGGAATGTGTCCAGGCGGGTTTTGAATGTCTCCACAGAAGGAGACTCCACAGCCTCCCTGGGCAGCCTGTTCCAGTGTTCCGTCACCCTCACTGAGAAGAAGTTTCTTCTCAAGTTTAAGTGGAACCTCTTGTGTTTCAGTTTGTACCCATTACCCCTTGTCCTATCATTGTTTGCCACTGAGTAGAGCCTGGCTCCATCCTCGTGACACTCCCCCTTTATATATTTATAGACACTTATAAGGTCACCCCTCAGTCTCCTCTTCTCCAAACTATAGAGACCCAGCTCCCTCAGTCTTTCCTCATAAGGGAGATGCTCCACTCCCTTAATCATCTTAGTTGCCCTGCACTGGACTCTCTCCAGCAGCTCCCTGTCCTTCTTGAACTGAGGGGCCCAGAACTGGACACAATATTCCAGATGGGGTCTCACCAGGGCAGAGTAGAGGGGAAGGAGGACCTCTCTCGACCTACTAACCACCCCCCTTCTAATACACCCCAGGATGCCATTGGCCTTCTTAGCCACAAGGGCACAGTGTTGGCTCATGGTCATCCTGTCGTCCACTAGGACCCCCAAGTCCCTCTCCCCTACACTGCTCTCTAACAGGTTGTTTCCCAACCTGTACTGGAACCTGGGGTTGTTCCTGCCCAGATGCAGGACTCTACACTTTCCCTTGTTATATTTCATCAAGTTATTCCCTGCCCAACTCTCCAGCCTGTCCAGGTCTCGCTGGATGGCAGCACAGCCTTCTGGCGTGTCAGCCACTCCTCCCAGCTTGGTGTCATCAGCAAACTTGCTGATAGTACACTCAATTCCCTCATCTAAATCGTTGATGAATATATTAAATAATACTGGTCCCAGTACTGACCCTTGAGGCACTCCACTAGTTACAGGCCTCCAACTAGACTCCGCCCCATAGACTACAACTCTCTGGCTTCTCTCCTTCAGCCAGTTCGCAGTCCACCTCACTACCTGATCATCCAGTCCACACTTCCTCAATTTAGCTGTGAGGATGCTGTGGGAGACTGTGTCAAATGCTTTGCTGAAGTCAAGGTAGACCACATCCACCGCTCTGCCATCATCCATCCACCGTGTTATTTCCTCATAAAAGGCTAAGAGATTGGTCAAACATGATTTCTCCCTGGTGAAGCCATGTTGACTGCCCCTCATAACCCTCTTATCCTTGATATGCCTTAAGATGGCACCAAGGATAAGGTGTTCCATCACTTTCCCAGGGATGGAGGTGAGGCTGACTGCTCTATAGTTACCCGGGTCCTCCTTCTCGCCCTTTTTGAAGACTGGAGTGACATTTGCTTTCCTCCAGTCCTCAGGCACCTCTCCCGTTTCCCAAGACTTGGTAAAGATGATGGAGAGTGGTCTAGCAATGACTTCCGCCAGTTCCCTCAGCACCCGCGGGTGCATCCCATCTGGACCCATGGATTTATGGATGTCCAGATTGCTCAACTGATCTCTAACCCATTCCTCATCGACTAAGGCAAACCGCTCCGTCGACCTGACTTCATCTAAGGTCTCAGGGGTACAGGGCTCTTCAGGACTGCCTGCAGCAGAGTAGACAGAGACAAAGAAGGCATTCAGTAACTCTGCCATCTCTGCATCTTCTGTCACCAGGGCACCCATCCTGTTCATCAGTGGGCCTACATTGCCTCTGGTGTTAGTTTTGTCTGCCATGTATTTGAAAAAGCTCTTTTTGCTGTCCTTGACCCTTCTTGCCAGGTTTAATTCTAAGGATGCCTTAGTCCTCCTAGCTGCCTTCCTACATCCTCTAGCAGCAGCCTTATATTCCTCCCAAGTGGCCAGCCCCTCCTTCCATGACCTGTGAACTCTCCTCTTCCACTTGAGCATACCCAGCAATTCCCTATTTAGCCACGCGCGTCTCTTGGCCCTCTTCCTTGAATTCCTATGTGTCGGGATGCTCCGATCTTGAGCACGGAAAAAGCAGTCCTTGAATGTCAACCAACTATCTTGGGCCCCTTTACCTTCAAGCAGCCTTGCCCATGGGATTTCCCCTAGCAATTGCTTGAAAAGGCCAAAGTTTGCCCTGCTAAAGTCCAGGGTTGCAATTCTACTTGGTATTCTCCTAGTCCTACCACACAAGATCCTGAACTCCACCATCTCGTGGTCGCTGCAACCAAGGCAGCCCTCAACCCTTACTGCTTCAACCAGATCCTCCTTGTTAGTGAGGATGAGATCCAGCATCGCTCCTCTCCTGGTCGGCTCATCCACCATTTGCAGGAGGAAGTTATCATCCATACACTGGAGGAACCTCCTGGACTGCGGCTGGGTTGCTGAGTGATCCTTCCAGCAGACATCAGGGAAGTTAAAATCCCCCACGATGACCACAGCCTGTGACTGTGAGGCCGCTCTCAGCTGCCTGTAGAAGGCCTCGTCAACTTCCTCACCCTGATCTGGTGGTCTGTAACAGACACCTACAACAGTATCCCCCCTGCCAGCCTGCCCCTTAATTCTCACCCACAGACTCTCAACTCGCTCATCATCTGTCCCTGGACAGAACTCGGTGCATTGTAGTTGCTCTTGCACATAAAGAACAACCCCACCACCCTTCCTGGCTGGCCTGTCTTTCCTGAAAAGGACATAGCCCTCCATGACTATATTCCAGTCATGTGAGCTGTCCCACCACGTCTCTGTAATTGCCACCAGATCATAGTCTCCTGACTTAACACAGGTTTCCAACTCCTCCTGTTTATTTCCCATGCTGCGCGCATTGGTGTACAGACATTCCAGGGAGCGAGCTGAGCACACCGATTTCACCCTAGGATTATAGGAGGCCTCCCAGTCTTCATTAATTCTGGAGCGCTGCCCCACTGGGGCAAGCCCAGCTACAACCCCATCCCCCTTCGAATCTAGTTTAAAGCTCTCCAAATGAGCCCTGCTAATTCATGGCCCAGCATCCTTTTGCCTCTGTGAGACAAACCTTTCTCACTTGTCATTGTCCAGACTGGTGCCCTATAAAACCAGCTGTTATCAAAGAATCCAAAGCCCTGCCTGTAGCACCAGTCTCGAAGCCAATTGTTCATGAAGTGAATCTTCCCATTCCTTCCCACATCATCAGTGGAAGATGGAAGGAGTGAGGAGAAGATCACTTGAGCCCCAGACTCTTTCACCATCCACCCCAAGGCCCTGTAGTCTTTCTTCATCCCCCTCAGACTGCGGGAAGCAGCTTCCTCCCCACCTGTCTGGAAGACCAGCAGCGGGTAGTAGTCTGTCGGGTGCACCAGGTTGGGGAGCGCCCTGGTGATATCCCTGATCTGGGCTCCAGGCAGACTACACACTTCCCTATGATGAGGGTCAACTCTGCATATCGGGCCCTATGTTCCTCTCAGAAGGGAAACATGACATGAAATGTTCTGGTGTTTTCTCACCATAATTCTACATAGCAAGAATGATCTTGTGGATGGTGGAGGAGGAGCCAAGTATGACAATAAAACAGAAATACGGGAAAAGACATTTGTGACGAAGACACAAATTGAAATTATATTCCTCCTCACTCGCATGGTAGAAAGTGGTCCTGTGTCACATAGCTCTTAGTTTAGGAATTAGGAAAGGGAGCAACACTTAATTTCATAGTTAGGTCTATTAAAGTAAAACAGACTAGCTCAAAGTTAATATGACCTTATATCTCTGAAAAGCTTGATTCATCCATGGCCAAAGTCTAACTTCGTAGTCAAAATTATCACAAAAATGTTGTATAATCCAGCTTGATTTTGCTATGGAAATTGTGAAATCCCTACCTTGAAATAGTTATATTTAAATATTTGCTTGAAAGGGGAGAAATAGAGGCATGGTTTATGTTGCAGTAAATTTTTCACATAGATATGTGGTAACTCATTCCCCCGTGCTTTTTATCTTAGAGAGGAACCTGAAGCAATGTCTCTTTTTTTTTTTTTTTTGAGCCTACCGTTAAAAACAAAAGTATATACAAAAAAAAAAAAAGACCAAACAAGAAGTATTTTCAGGTTATTTCAATTTCAGGTATTAAATCACATCCCTCTATAATTCAAATACCATCTACTTCATGATCAAAGATTAACTAAAATTAAAATACAGTTGACAGCATAACTGTAGATTTCATTTTGCATTTATTTCAAAAGCCAAAAGGAACTTGAGAAGTATAATAGGAATTCTAAAGATTATATCTAGAGGGTATTTTTCTTTTTGCCTTCAAGAAGCTGCAGGAATAATGTTGGTGTCAGAAATCTGTAAAGAAATAGGAAGAGGAGGAATTTCAAAGACCCTAGGAAACTTTTCCCTTAGGATTTATTAAACATGTTATCATACTGCTTTGGCATCTTTTATGCAAACAATGGAGAGTGGGAGAGAAGAACATTCTGCACTCTAGAAATACATTGTCAGTATTTGTATTCAAGAATCCAGATTATGCTTACAAAATTTTTCATTTTCTTGTGTGTAAGTTTCCTAGTGGTTTATAGTGATTGCTACCGGAGGCTTAAAGGGTTTTAAATATTTCTGATGCATAAACTCTTCTAATGTGTTGCATTCTCTGTACAAATTTACAAAAACACTGAGATCTCTTCAAGTATTTACTAGAACTATTCTGTCTTTTTAATAAATAAACAAATGATGACTGTATTCAGATTAAATTGCAGGACGTAAGGTTTTGCCTTCTTATCCCATTGATAAGTACTTTTAAAAAAAATCTCAAAATTGCCATGGCACACACCAACAAGTACTGATCTAACATTATGAGTAATAAACATGACATGAAATACATCTGAGACTCTTAAGATGCTTAGCTAACAGTAGGGTTTTTTTTCCTGGTGGAATTAGTAAGTAATATTCTAAATATCTGGAAAATTTGAGGAAATCTGGCATATATGTGTATATCTTGTGGTTTTTCACTTTCTGGAGATGTATGAAAACACTTGTTTTATAACTGATCTCTTAATTAATTAGGCCACTTCTTGTCCATCAGGGGAGGCCTACTGGAACAGTCTTGCTTTCAATAAACAGTAGCGTGGTGTTGAAAAATAACATGATGTACTTTCTTATCTACTGTTACTGCCTGGTCTATTTAAGTTACTGTTTTGTGGAAAAGTTCATTTCTGTCTGAGGAGATTGTAAGTTAATAGTGTAACTAATGTCCTTGAAAAGTATGCACATCTTTAATAGCATTTGCCCATAGCAGATATTCTTCATAGAAAATTGAATGAAATAGTATTGTTAGGGTCAGTTGTAAGTTCTACTCCCAATATGCATTTGGACAATTAGTTCATGACTACAGTTTGAATCTGGATAGTTCTGTTCTGCAGGTAAATATTTGAATTAAATTTTGTTTGCTTTGTTAGGGTTATTTTTTGGTTATTTTTTTTGTTTGTTTGTTTGTTTGGTTGGTTTGGGTTTCTTTTGTTTGTTTTTTTTTTTTTTTTGTAACATTTCAGAGCATAACATCAGTATTTAAAATGTGGCTATGTAGAAGATGGAAACTCCCTTTTTACAAGGAGTCACGTGGAAAGCACAAAGGGGTGATGGGTACAAGTTACTCCTGGGGAGATTCCAGTTGTACACAACAGGAAAATTTTTGACAATGTGATCAATCAACCATTGAAATAATCTCCCCAGGGAAGTGGTGGGTTTCCCAACACTGAATACTTTCAAGATTCAGCTGTACAGGGTGCTGAGCCATCTTCTCTAGACTGTGGTTTTGCCAAGAAAGGTCAGACCAGACGATCCTTGATGTACATTTCAACCTGGTGTTCTATGATCAAAACCTAAAGGCTGGTAGGTTAAGAGAATAATGGTGTACTCCAGAAATAAATAAGTATTCCTGTGCTTCTGGACATGTTCCTTTCCATAATAATTGGTGTATTACTGCGAAACATTTCTACTTCTCATCCCAGCTTCAGAGAAATAAGCATGAAACTGGTTAAGGCATTTGGCCTAATGTTTATAACAGTGAAATCTGACTTAGTTGTCTCAGGTAAAAAGCACTCAGAAAGATTATTTTAGCTCTCTAGTGGATTTGTCTATCAGTGAGTTAATGGTAAAAGCAGTAAGTATTTGAAGAATATTAGAAAAAGAGGTAAAAATATGTTCAATAAAGTTAACCTAAAATCACAGAAATAGTAGGATAACAGAGTTTGAAGTGGTTAAACACTAAACCTTGTATAAATTAAAAAAGAAAACCAGTGTGATTTCCTCTTGATATGTAATTAAGCATCCCACATTTCCATGATCATCATCTACTCAGTTGCACATAATTTCAGAGTTTTTACAGCCATCCTAAGTAAACAGTGTTCAATATACAGAAAGGTGATTTTCAGGAAGAAAACCTAAAACTTGGTTAAGTTGTTTAGTATCTACCAGTTTGGGATTCTGGAAATTCTCCTTGAGAGTTTTATGGTTGCACTCAGACATAGTGGGTGGCCTAAACACTGCAGTCCAAACAATTATGTCCTGCTCTGTGTTTTAATATGAGGATAAATTTGAGAAATGGACAAGACAACAGGGAAAATGTTAGAGAATGGTAAAAGTCCTTTCTGTATTACTTCAGGCTTGTAGCTTGTCCTGGCCATTCAATCACACTGCTATGACTACAACATTTAGATTAATTCTTTGATACAAAAAGAATGTACAAATGAAGTGGTTTGGCATCTTTGTGATCAGTGCAGAGAAATACAACATTTGTGAGCAGATATTCTGCTTTTTCTCAGTGTCTTTTATCAGCCCTAGATTTCTAATCTGCAGGCATCAGTATGATGCATGTACTGTAATATTAAAGCCAGCACATTGGTATTTTTTCTGATATCTTCCATTATTTAAAAACAGGGAAAGTCTATTATTGGGACAGTCTGAAATATTCTCAACAGAGCATGATTTCAGAATCTATTAGTTTTACTTACATAACCACTTTGGAAACTGGCTTTCTAGGTTTGAGTGTATGCAACTGAGGAACTACGTATGTTGTCATAGTGGTCAGTGCTTTGAAGTTGTCAAATAGTATGAGTTACTGGCCTTTGTTCTCTTCTCATTGAGTTAGTCGCTTCTACTGAAAGGGCAGGAATAGCATATGCTAGAAGGATTGTTTTATTTGTGTTGCTGGAGTTAAGTTACAGGGGACTTTTAAAACTTCACACCTTAAACTGAATCAATTTAACTTGCAGCTTCTCTCTGTCTTTCACATGCGCAAACTCAGGATCAGATGTACGCAGTCTTGTGCCTCATGTTTTTAACATTGTGGAACAAAATGTTAACTAAATAGCTATTACTTCATCAGTAACAATTTGAAAGATGATGAAATGGAACTCAGACTTCCATCTCTGACATTGCATAGATATATGGAAAGGGTACTTCATCTGGTGATACACATGCTCTTCTGGTCTATGGTTATCTCACGGCTATATCAAGTCTTTCCTTGGAAAATAAATGTACAAGGAAAGTCGCTATTTATGCTTTAGAAGAAGTATTTTTTTTTTGTCTGATGTGTTTATAATGAGGAACATTCCCATCTAGACACAAGAGAGTTTTATGCGGTGATTGCAACACCTTATAGATCACACAGTTTCAACCACCTCTAACCAGGCTTATTTCCATTATTAGTAATTACCATCTGCCACCTTAATTCTTTGCAGTTTCAGCTGAACTTATTAGTATCTTCTCTTCAGAACAACTGGATATTCTTGGGCACAGTTAAATATTTACTACTTTTCACTGATTAATAAAACACCTTATAATACTTCAGAAAGTATTTCAGTGCTGAAAAGTATTACAGCAAGTCTGTGGCTCACCATTCACTACTTCAAAAGATGGTAACAGGGGAAGTGATTTCCTGTAATTGGAACAGAAGGTTCTGCTATGTTGCCATTGAGGCATAATCTTAAATCATTGAATATTTAAAATGCTGTCTGTACATAAATAGTAGAATTGTGCCTAACAGCTGAACAGTTTAAAATCATTCATGTGACATTTCAATTCTGAATCTTTTGGAACTTGGAAGTCTAAACTAAAGATACTTGTGATCTCACTTTTAAGTACAAGCAATGCTGTTGATGCTGCTCTACCAGGAAAAAATGCTTCTACAGTTATTATTTTACTTGGCTTTAGGTATTTTAGTATGTGACACTACAGTATTGATCTGTCAGCTTCTATGGTGAGGGTTTGAACCAAAGATACGTTGATCAAGTAGATAGAAAGGGTGGTGATATTTACAAAATCCTTCTGTAAATCAGTAGACAAGTTTGGTTTTGCAAGGAATAAGCCTCTCTTTTAGAGTTTTTACTGGAGTATGTGAAACACAACTGAGTTATTTTTATATTAGTTGTTATCCAAATATAGGATTGGAAATATCCAGTGAGAATTTACAAGCTAATCAAAACAAGCCATGTTGATACAACGATGAAAAGAACCTAAAAAAGAAGCAAGAGGAAGGAATATCTGTGTCTCTAAGTGCAACTAGGCACTTCAGGTTCCTCAGTTTGATAGTTTTTAATATCTTGCTTTGTAAGTGATGTATTTTTAGTGTTACAGACATCACCTAGAATTTGCACAGACCTAACCGTCATTGTAACAAAAAGTATCTTCAAGAAGGATTTGAGAGGTGAAAACATCATTTTACACACCGTATTAGAATGGACAAAAGAAAGGAAACAGAAAAGTGTTTTAAAGTAAGTGTAGCAGCAGAAGCTGTCATCGGTAATAGGACAGCCTGGATATGTAAAATTCAATGTGGCTGACTTATAGTGAGTCTTAAGACAAGAAATTCAGATAAATGAGCTCTGCTGAAGGGTATCAAAGATGTGATTATAGCAACTGGGCAGAAAAATCTTTCATGAAAGTATGGTAGACTGAGAATTAGTTGGAAAATTTTACATGAGAATTTTAGTGTAGCTGGAAAGAAAACAGATTTTTGGTACCTTTAGTACCTTTCTGATGCAGATTTTGAAAATATTTCTTTTGTTTAAATAGTTGTAGATTTTTTTTTCTTTGAATGATTGAAAACAAAACATCAGAGGTGCCCCCAAAAGATTTAGGGCTGTTGGATGTGCAGTCAGCTTCTGCATGGTAGTTTCACTGCTATTTGCTGGAAGCTGTTTCTGCTGACTTGTTAGTTGTGTGCCTTTTAGTGAGCAGGAGAAACAATTTTGTGTTTAATTCAGGACCTCCCTTCACAGAGAAAAGAATGAAGCTAAGCAGGCAGTATTTGGCCTTCAATAGAAGAGAAGTGAATATGAGCTCCATCCTAAACCTCTTTTTTCATGTTATATGAGCCCTCTTAAAACTTCTCTATATCCCAATTTAACTAAATATTTTTCTAATTTTTAATGCAATTATGTCCCTGAAGTCATTGTTGAGCAGTCCTGCATCCCATTTTAGCCCCCAGAGATTGTTTACTTATCTATCCATCAACTTCCCTACATATTTGTTTCAAATTCTGTATGACAGTATTGTTTTCATGGTAGCTAAAATAATTTTAATAATCTTTAACAAGCCAAATTTCTAAAATGGTTGCAGAGCCCCTATTTTTTCCCATTGAATCTTAAAGTATCTTTGGTTTATTAAGCTCACTATCAAGTATAAAGTGTAGAGAGCTAAAGCATATTTTTGGAGCTAAATTGCATCTCTTGTTAGCATAATATTCAATCTGGTTATAAGATACAGCTGCATTTTTAAACCAATATCAGAAGTCTTATTCTAATTGAAGGTGTGAAGGAGGACTCCAAGGTATCTGTGGTATTTATGAAATGCTTTTGTAATTTTTACACCTTGTTATTTCTAGATATTGTATATTGATTACTTTTGGCAACTATTGGCTCTTATACAACCATCACTGTTAATAGCAACAGATTATGTTTAAAAAGTTTGCAAAAAAATTATGAATTTTTTACCCTAAGAATAAGGAAATTTACTTTCTATTAAAACATAGATCAAGTTCAGTTTGAAAAATGTTTTAAATCTAAATCACTCCACAAGCGCAGGCTGAGAACATGATGAGAACAGATATTTAAACTGGCATATGCCCAAGGGGCAAATTTTATCATAGTGCTATTTGAATCTTTGAACACTATTATCTAAAACTCTGAAAGTATGTTAGGCTATTGTAACTTCACATGCGTAACTGGACTGACTCTGACAAGCTTTATTTAGGAAAAACTCCCAGCTGAGTTTGGCCTGTGTTTGAAAATACAGAAACACAAGTGTATTTGTGCATGTATTCATATGGACACGTTTATCTTAAGTGACTGTCCTGGGTTCAGCAGTAGCCGTCATGTTTCTCCTTCTTGGTGGCTGGTGCAGTGCAGTGTTTTGACTTTGGGCCTGGGAACAGAGCTGATAGCAATGTTTTGGTTTGGCCAAGGACTTTGTGAGCCTCATGCTTTGCCAGGGAGGAGGGGAAGCCAGGAGGAAGCAGAGACAGGACACCTGACCCAAACTGACCAAAGAGGTATTCCATACCACAGCACGTCATGCCCAGGATGTAACTGGGAGTTAGCCGGAAGGGCTGGTGGACTGCAGGGTTGGAGGAGGTATCGGTCGGTGCTTGGTCGGGCTGGGGGGTTGAGTTATCAGTCGGTTGGTGGTGAGGTGTTGTATTCTCTTCCCTTGTTATTTCCTTTATCATTATTGTCATTGGTGGTAGCAGTAGTGATTTGTGTTATACCTTAGTTACTAAACTGTTCTTATCTCAACCCGTGGGAGTTGCATTCTTTTTGACTCTCCTCTCCGTCCCTCCGGGAGCAGGGGGAGGGAAAGAAGGGGGGAGTGAGTTAACGAGCTACCTGACTGGGTTTAAACCACGACAGTGACTTAAAACTGAATATTAACCACTCAAACACCTTAATTTTCTATTTTGCCAATCTGTTCATTCTGCTTTCTCTATACAACCATACTGATGTAGTTTTGTTCTGTTATTTCTGATAGAATGTATCTTCAGCAGTGAATATTAGCGTAAGGCTTTTCTCATTCATGTCTGCCTATTGTTTCACAAGATTCTCAGATTTCCAGAGAAATAAGATTTTAGTAACATGCACGTATAAATACCCAGATTCATTTTAGTGAAAATTGAACATCTCTCACTCTAGGATAGCTGGTCAAAGGTACTCCTTTTCTGTGTGGGCTCAGAATCCTGTGTGCCCATTCAAGTTTTTACAGCCACAGGAGAAACAGAGCTTTTTTCTTTATTTAGTTCTTGAGTTTCAAATTAGAAGTTGGTGGAACACACTAAAATAAATCCATAAATAAGCAAGTGAAATGAAGGAATCCTAGCTGACTGAAAATGTCTTGGTGGAACAAGTTTGTTTTTGGCTTTATAGTTAGTGATCACTAATGAAGCAAATTATTTTGAATTCATATCTTTTCAGTTAACTTTCCTTCCTTGTTTCTTATTCCTGGTTCCTCACCTTCCATTCCATCTGTTACTCTTTAAAACAGTTCAGGATTTCATCAGGATCACAACTAAAACAAAATACTGGTGTGTGGGGGGAGGCACTTCTCACAAGCTTCACTGCCTAGTCAGACCCAGGTGAAAGTGCAGGAGGGCTGAAAGCTAGTGCTGTATAGGCATCGTAGCTGATTTGCAGACAAAATTGGTGCTGGTCAGCTCCAACAATAAAGTTTGAGTGTGTGTTCTACCCATTTGTTTTTTACCAGTCATCATAATGGTAAATATTTTTGATTGTTGAGTTAATGTGGCATAAGAGCTAGAGGTCTGGCTTGTAAAGTCGTTTTCCGGTTTCTTCACTAGACTATTTTTCTTTTTCTAGCTCTGATAGTAGCAATGCAGTATCACCTCCTGCTTTTCATCCTGATTACCTCTGGTAGTGCAGGCTTTAGTGTGTTGGTGTTTTTTTTTAAATATTTTAAAAGCTAGGTTTTCCCTTTTGATATAGGCCTCTAAAAATCCTGTACTTTAAAAATGGTAGCTTAGTATGTATGCTATTGGCAATTGTCATTACTGAAGGTTATTGCTTCTGTAAATAGCATTTTCTTTGTCATTTTATTAAAATTATATTACTGCTCTGAAAACAAAATATTACTGCTTTATTCAATTGAAAAATGACTGGCATAGCACTCCTCTGATCTTTAAAAAGCAATTTTACTTTCATTGCATTTGTGCATTAAATTAAGTGTTCATATCTACAGAATAAACATCTTATAAATATTACTGTGTTTAATTATCAGTTCAGTGTTTGAGTTTTTGCTGTTATGGTTGATCTCCAAGAGTGTTTAAATATGTAATAGGGAACAAAAGGAACATAGATGTGAACAAAGATACTGTTAGATAAAGGTAAATTTTATCTTCTGCATGTTTTAATTCATTTTAAAGTATTTTAATTACTTTTATATTCAGTGTGATTGGATAACATTTTCTTTTTTTTTTTTTTTTTTTAATTCAGTTCCTGTTTTAGACTTGGAACATCATCTAGCTACAGTTTAATCTATAGAAACTTTCAGCTCTAGTCTCAGTTGTGTACTTAAAACAGCTGTTCTTCACTGGGGTGGTCCCAAAAGGGAAGTCGGGTAAAACAATGTTTGAAAGAAAAATTCTACTTGGACATCCTTAATTTTAAATCTTACTTCTTCTTGCATAGTACTCTTCGCTACATTTAAGCTTCAGGTCCAGAATCGTGTTACAGATTTTGCTATATTTTTAAGGTAATTTATGAGAAGGGAACAGAATACACTGGTGAGCGTTGTGCAACCTGACTTTATATGTATTTTCATTATGAAAAAAAGCCCCAAACAATGTTTTCAGTAGAGTATTTGATGAAACATAGACTTATATATGAAAACACCCTAAAATCACATGCAAGTTTGTATGTCAGGCCCAGCAGTTCGTGGATAGGGTTTGTTTTTTTGTGTGTGTGTGTTTTAAGTATTTTGCCAGGGCTTTTGATTAAGCCTTTCCTATAATATTTCAGATTATCCTAATTTATTGATAGTTATACTTACCTAGGGTAGTGTAACTAATATGGCAGTTACACTAGGGACTGTATTGCATTTAGAAATTTGGACTTGTTCCTTAAGCACCTGGAAGTAAGCGCAGAAAAATATCGGTGGCAGTAGTGCACTTAGTCACATCCCATGGACAGCTCTAAACATTAATGACAGTTAACCTAAGATGGCTTTAAATGTAAAATGGGATTTCTGACCAGGAGACAGGTGGTAAGCCGTATTCTTTTATAATTGCCCCATAGCAAGCTTTATGAACCATCATCAGGCCAGAGAGAAAAAATAGCTCATCTGAGCATGTACACTTTATTTCTTCATCCTCTTTTTCCTCTTTGCAGTCACGTTATAGAAAAGAGCCAACATTTACCTCAGAATGCTTTAATCCTTGAGTTTATGAGCTTTAAGAACACCACAAGTATAGTTGATGCTGGCAGGTCACATCATCCCTTATGAAATGGAGAAAAGGGGTGAGAAAGGAGAAAATTGCAAGGGAAAAAGTTGAGATTGACTTTAGAGTTTGGCACTATGTGTTCTGAAATACCATGATTTAAAGGTATGACACGCAACAGAAGTCTAGAATGGTGCATTTATTATTGCTTACATTCTAGGACCATCATTTCAGTTCAGAGGAAGTGGGGAAAGGAATTGAGGTCAGCTTGTCTTTTCCATCCTTGCTGTTTGTTTGGCAAATTTTCCTGGATACTGCAAGGGTGTTAAGTATTAACTTTCACTGGCTGCCTTTCCCATGTTAGATTTGAGGTGCAAGAGTTTAGAGCATTGTATGATAACCAAGTACTACTAGAACAGCAAAATATAAAGAGGAATGCAAAAAAATAGGATCATTTTACAAATTCTGGGTGTAGTAAGATGAAACAGCCCTGAAGCAAGGGATGGAAGTATATGCCCAGCTTATTTCTGGATATGACAATTAATGGGTTATTTTGCAAACGTGTTATTTTTGTTATTAATTGGTAAACAACAATAAGGTTTAAAATTTACTTTCATAGATTTTGAATCTAATAAAAAGTTTTAAAAATAGGTTGTTTATCTGTTGGACAGGAAAGGTATTAAGGAAATAAATGGAATATATGTTCATGTTTTGCTAGTTTGTTCATTTGGGCCTTGATTCTTATTCTTTAGGACAGACACCCTATGAAGCATCCATATTTATTTCAGTGGACTTATTCCTGACGCATATTGCTACAAAGACTTTTGTTCGTAGAGTATCAGGTAATTAAAATAAATCTAAAACTGAACCTGGAAAGATGTTGATTTCCAATTCAGTAAATCCTAGCAATATTACAATAAGTTTGTTTTTAATTCTTAAAAAACATATTAAAATTAACTTTTTTCCCATTTATGTAATGCATATAACTAAACTTCCTTCCTATTGTGAGACAGTTTCATTTATTGTTATTTGTAAACAGCTTAGTAAAGATGCATAGTGGATTGGTGTAGAAACTCCTTGAACAGTTTCTTTTGAAATAACACTACATACGTTAAGCTCAATTACACATCCAAACAGCCACAACACACTTTTGGTAATTTATTCATTGATTTAACATAGTACCCAGAAGAGTCATGCCTGCTGTCAATTTTGTAATATATTATGTTTTAAATATACTCATGCTCACCCATGCACGCCATTAAGGTGTGCATAAACCTGTGTTTTTCTCTCTTGACAGCTATAAATGTTTGTTATTATTACACAAAACATATGTTCATGTTGTTTTTGTCTAAATTATTCTATCTGGGGCTATAAAGTTTTAATGTTATTAGTTGCCCTTAGAATTTTAATGTTTCACTGCTGTAACCTTCTTAGGATTTCTCTGCAATTAAATAGCAACTATTTCACTACAGCCTGGAAGAACAGTATATTTTATACAAATAATAAAAAAAAAAAATAATACTTCTTGCTCTGTTTTCTTCCACTGTAGTAAACGGTGTACTTGACAAGGTTCTATATACAGCAATCCAATCTGTAGTATTTTCTATAACTGAATAGCATATTACACTTTCCTACAGTCTTCTCATTAAGAAAAAAATCTAGTTTAACCCCTTTGAGATAGACCTTATGTCACAGGCAGTTTGCTTTGCAGGTCTTCTCCCTGTTGTGCTCTGTTGTCCCCTCACTCAGTAAAGTAAGATCCATTACAGAAGAAACCTCAATCAACATAACAGATATACTATGAAAAAAGCTGGGGTTTTAGGAGACAGCATATTAGAGTAGAAAAATAATTTGAAGAAATGTCTCCTGTGTTGTCTTCTAAATAGCAGTAGTGTTGGCAATAGGAAAATGTATTACTCTCCCTGCCCCCTTCAGTTTTCAAGGCCTTTTTCTAAGGAAAGAGAGCAGATGGGAATTTATCCAGGACATTAAAAAGATATTTACTGCTTTTAAATGAGCAAAGGACTCATTTAGGACATTCTTTTCCACTGGACTAAGGTATTATATGGATTTCTTTTCATGTATTTTGTGCCAAAATACCCTCACATAGAATAAGTAAGTATAACAGTGTCATGCAGATTTTAAGTATCTGACTTTTATTATCTTATTTCTAAGTATAGCACAGTGGTATTTCTATGAGATTCATCACTCATATTTGTATTTCAACACTCATATATGTATTTCTATGAGATTCATCACGTCACTTTTGTTCCACAATCTGAGTATAACTCCTATCATATGTTGAGGAGCAAGAGGGAACAACTGTGATCAGAACATTCAAAAATAAACTGATTAGAATGTGCTTGCTCTATTAAAATGATTAGGCAAGATTTCTTTCAGGAAAAAAAAAAGCGATTTCTAACTAAATTTGTGTAAAATGCTTGCAATACTTCAACATGAGCATTTGAATTGGAAGGTTGCTTCATGAATCTTCTATTAAAAACCTGAAATCAAAACAACCTGCCTAACACCTTTAAGAAATATATGAGGAAAAGGACATAGTTAATGCCATTAGTAGCTACTAGTGCCTGGCGGTTTTGAACACAGCATACATAAAACTTCAGAAAGCTTTTTGAAAAAAAGTATTTTTTAAATTTTACAGAGAAAGAAACTGAGGCAGATGGGTGAAGAGCCTTCCCCACAGTTATAGGCAGAGTCATTAGGCTAGCTGGAATTAAAATGGAGTTTTGTCTTCCAGGCTCGTGTTGAACTCACTGAACCAGTAATTCTCACACTCCTACAGCAACAAAGATCTTTCAACATTTAGTGTTTCCAGGACTTTGCCAAAAGATTTCCTTCTTTATGAAAATGAATTCTATCCACCCAAATTTAATTTGTCTCCCCTACTGTCCTTGCTTTTCTTTATTTGTTCTTTCATTCACTTTTTCCTTTCATCTCCTTTTTGCCCCAGAATCTTTCTTTTCTTAATTCATTTTTATTTTTCCTCCTTTTGTCCACATGCTGTTAGAGAATTCTGTCTTTTCATCCCCAACAAAATTTCTTTTTTTTTTTTTTTTCCCCCTCATTTTCTCTAGGTATCTCAAAGCTGCCCTCAGAACTGCTGTGTCTTACAGGGCCACATTTGCTGCTCACAAACAGTGTTTCATAGCACCCTAATTTTCAAGATTTTAATTCTATCTGAAGCTTTGCCAATTACATGGTGAACTTCTGCATTGGAAAGAATAAGACCACAACCTTTATTCTCAGAACTGAAAACCCTACAATAGAAAAAAGATGTACAATTTGTTGAAGAATAGAGATAACAGGGAAAAAGCAGTGTGTCAAGGTACTTGGTTAAACAATAATCTCCTACAGAGCACTCATTACCGCTAAATAATTGACTGTGTTGGGAGAAAGGTTTCTATGTGGGGAGAGGTTCAAGAAGGTCAGTCATCTAGTGGTAATGACCGTAGCGGTCATTAGAGGGTATTAATGCTATTAAGAACAGAAATTTAACTTTTTATTGAAGTTTTTATTTAAATTATATTAACTTTGATTCAACTTTTAATTGAGGTGCAACCATCCAAATTCTATAGTCGGGAACCAAGAAGTAATGAACATAAAATTACATGTTCTTCTGATAGGCTGATGGGTCTTTAATATATTATAATTTTAAGAGTCTCTACAGAGCAGTTATTAGTATAAAACTATTCAGAGGTATTCTATTAGAATTAGGGTTGGGTGAGTGATTCAGGAACAAGTCTCAGCTTGACCCATAGCAATGCAGACAGTATATTTATGAGCCAACAAGAACTTGTTGTGATCTCAAAACTTTGACTTGCTAAGTTAAAGGAAAAATCCTTTGATGCCTAAATTGATCTTTCTTGTAAACTTGATGCATGGTGGCAGCAGCACAGAATTTATTCTGAATTGAATTTTTAGCTCTATACCAAGTTCAGTGTTTATTTATAGAGAATTTCATGCTGAAAGTAAGTAGGGACAGTATTACTTTCACTCCTCCAACTGCTACACGGGCCATAGCCAGGGTGCGGCTGGGGCTCCCAGCAGCCTAGCATGTGAGTTACTAGGCGGAAGGATGGTGACAATCCATCAGTAGCCCTCCTGCTCCATCTTTCTACATTGTCTTTTTCTCTAGGGCACTTCAGAAATAGGCTGCTGAGTAAGTCTAAAGTGCTGAAGGGATAAAGAGGTACGAGACTGTAAAGTGAGCTCTCAGGGGACCAGAGGAATATCACATGTCATGCCACCTTCTAATTTTCTTGAGACAGAATTTTTTTTACCTTGCCTTTCTACCCTGAGGACATAGTAACATGCTTTAAAATAACAGCAGCAAACCAAACATGCTGGTGGTACAAAATGCTAAACACTATTTCATTCACACAGAGAAATGATGAGCAAAGAATGGCTCTTATGTGATAGGAGTTAATCACATTGCCCAGTGCATGCCTGGGCAGGTGCTAAGAGACTTTGGTAAGAAAGTAACAGCACAGCATACAGAGGATTGCAAGCCGAACAGAATCCTCCATGCTGTCATGGCAACTTTTCAAGGTACAATTTGAGAGCCAAAAGCTATACTGTTTGTGAAAAACAGTAACATTAAAAGAGATCTAGCAGTCTTACAAAAGTTGCAAGTGAAAAAGAATCTCGAGGTGAGTTATTTGTAACTAAGGAGAACATTGTGTCTGAAAGATGTTTGCTGATTTTATATTAATGTGTCAAATAAGTAAATAACTATTTAACCTTATTGTTTTTATCTGACTGGCCTTGCAGTGAGGAAAACCTGGCTACTAATACTATTAGTGCCAATTGACCTTACTGCATAAAAAGTATTTTGGGTTTTGGAACTGTTCTGGGTGTTTCCAAAAATTCTAAGATGGCGTTCAATTTGCAGTTCTGTTGTTCATTATGTATTTCTATAGTTTTATTGTATGGAATGATACACTGTTCTATGAAAGCATCTTCTGCTTCTAAAATCCTTGGAATTTTTTTTTTTCTCAGAATTACAGACTTGGGGAATACTTTGTATTAAATTGGTGTGCTGCCTTTTTTTTTTTTTTTCAGGGAAATTTGTTATATGAACTGATAAAGGATTTTCTCCCATGGGGAAAAAAACAAACAAACAACAAACCGCAACAAAAAATATAAACTGCTTTACATTTCTGGTAGGAAGCCAAGTTTTTATCATTTAGACATGTCATATTATTATGAAACCATCATGCATCATAACACAACATAACAAAGTGATTTGCTGAGATGTTGACTCCACTTGAAAAATTGTACAGTGGTGTGTGCATATTTCCAGGCAAAGAACTACTTGAGTATTTTTGAGCATTTTCCTAGGGCTGCCTGGTGTGGTGATCTAATTTATTAGCCTTGTTATGGGGAGAAGATAGGTTCTAATAAGTGATATACAAGTCTTTGTATTTCTGCTTCATAGCTACGTGACCTTTTCATAAAATACTAGAACAAAGTACTAAAAGAAATTCCAGGAGGTCATTTAGTTTTTTTGCTATGCCCAATGCACAAAAAGTTAAAAATCACATCTGAACTGTTTCTGCTGTCTTTTTTCTTAAAAAAAATCCAGTGGTGGGTATTCTGTGACATCCAGAACAATTCCAGTTCTTAGCAAGCTTGAAAGCTTTTTCCTACTGTTTTGCCTAAATTTACCTCACAGCAGTTTATGCACAGTTGCTCTTGTTCTATCCCCAGAAGACCCAGAGAATCATTACTTTATTCTCTGTGGCAAGCTTTAACATATTTGAAGATCACCATCAATTTGCTATTCTGTTTCACTTTGCATGGGCTTGTTCTGTCAAATTGTAAACCAAGTGTAAAACTAAAAATAAAGTCAAGATAAATGACTTCCACAGTAAACACAAACAAACAAAAGAAGTGACATCCTCTTCTCTGTGCCCCTTGGGATTCAAACATTATCCCAATATTCTGCATTGTGGCAGAGAACCTTCACTGTATCAAGTCCCAGGAGGACACTTCCATCTCCCCTGGTCATTTGGTGCCAGCTTTGTACATAGCTGGTTTCCCACAGTAAGGTCAGTTCCATAATCCCTTAAATACAGTGGAATATGAGCCTGGAAGCTGAGGCACTGCAAGAGTGTCTAAAGGAAGATGACATTTGGTTATCTGCCACCCTTTATATCAGGAGTGTTTTGTTATTAAGCTACTTACCTGACATATTTAAACTAGATTAAAGTAAAAATGTAATAACAAATATTCAAGAGAGATGAAATAGTTAAGATATGTAGAGAGCGCATAATTGAAGCCCCTAATCTTGAAACTGACATCAAAAATTCTCTCTCTCATTTAGTTGTGTCACTACTTGCCTCCTGTCAAGGTGGAGCACAGGGCCTTGTGCATGCTCTGCATCTTCCATTCAGATCTTCTAGAGGATCTAGGCTGCTTTAATCATAGAATCATAGAATAGTTAGGGTTGGAAAGGACCTTAAGATCATCTAGCTCCAACCCCCCTGCCATGGGCAGGGACACCTCCCAGTGAACTGTGTCACCCAAGGCTTTGTCCAGCCTGGCTTTGAACACTGTCAGGGATGGAGCATTCACAACCTCCCTAGGCAACCCATTCCAGTGCCTCATGACACTTACAGTAAAGAACTTCTTCCTTATATCCAATCTAAACTTCCCCTGTTTAAGTTTGAACCCATTACCCCTTGTCCTGTCACTACAGTCCTTAATGAAGAGTGCACCACCAGCATTCTTATAGCTCCCCTTCAGATACTGGAAGGCTGCTATGAGGTCTCCACACAGCCTTCTCTTCTCCAGGCTGAACAGCCCCAACTTTCTCAGCCTGTCTTCATACGGGAGGTGCTCCTGCCCCATGATCGTCCTCGTGGCCCTCCTCTGGACTTGTTCCAACAGTTACACATCCTTTTTATGTTGAGGACACCAGAACTGCACACAATACTCCAGGTGAGGTCTCACAAGAGCAGAGGGGCAGGATCACCTCCTTCGACCTGCTGGTCACACTCCTTTTGATGCAGCCCAGGTTACGGTTGGCTTTCTGGGCTCCAAGCGCACACTGCCTGCTCATGTTCATTTTCTCATCGACCAGCACCCCCAGATCCTTCTCTGCAGGGCTGCTCTGAATCTCTTCTCTGCCCAACCTGTAGCTGTGCCTGGGATTGCTCCGCCCCAGGTGTAGGACCTTGCACTTGTCATGGCTAAACTTCTTCAGATTGGCATCAGCCCACTTTACAAGCTTGTCAAGGTTCCTCTGGATGGCACTGCTGAGATCAGAGGTGATGTGTACCACCTGTCATGAATGGGTATTCTTGTGTTTTAGAGGTGGTAAACAATGGGGAACAAGAATGATGCACCATATGATGATCCTGAATGATATGAATGAAAGTGAAGATGCATATGGAGAAGTTACATTTATGAAACTATGGGCGGGGTGAACAGGCTAGGCAGACCTAAAACTTATTTCCTTTGCTTTTGGTGCAAGCTAATGATGAGTTCAGAGCTCCTCTGGAAAAGCTCGGCTGTTCCCAGGAAGCTTTTCCTGAAGGAGAGGTAGACATAGAGGTTGCATATGCAATCTGAAATGAGTATTAGAGTGGTAATACCTAGGCATATGGTGCATTCCCTGTTTCTCAAGGAGTGCATTCTCTTTAAAGTGTGCAATCCAAACTGAAATAAGGCTGGTTTTCAGGCTGTCCAGTTTATTTTGGGGAATTTGTGCATGATAACTTAAGTGGAGTTCCTTCCTTATGAGAGTACTAATATTATTATCTCCAAAAGAATAGGAAAAAACCCTTTAAAAAATCACTGACTATATGAATAAACATGAATCATCTTTTTGACAACTCTCAGATAAATGGCACCATTAGGCTCACGTGTGCTATGTGAGCAACATTTTGTCAGGAAAGTCAAATGACCACATGTATTGATTTTTAACTGTAATTGAAATAGCTTAGTGTCGCATGGTATCTGGTTCCAATTTGTGACTTTGATTTGTAGGGATTGTGAACTAATCTTGCCATCACATGTTACATTTGTAAAGTAAAGTTTTAAACTCTGCTGATCAGACATATGTAGAAAATTACAGCTGCACTGCAGGCTTGCACCTGTGCCTGGATTTCATCTTTTCTAGTCTCTACTCAGGGCACATGTCTAAGCTATGAGAAAATTTATGGTGTGGGAAACCTGTATTAGTAGTATGTGAACCAGAAACAAGTGGGTAGGAAGTAAGATGTGGTTTTGTTTTATAGCTAAGAAATCAGAGGCAGAGATGGAAGCATTATTAAGAAGTTCATATAGTAGGTATGGCAAACCCAAAATCCACATGTCCCTACTCTCAGTACCTCTCTATATAGACTCTGTAAGTCGAGCCTGCTTCACTTATTGGTCCATAGGTTACTACTTAAACTTGCCGGAACATAATGCAATAATGTCTTCAGTTAGGGAGTAGTGGAAGAGATTCCACACAGAGTGGTCGACAGTGGTACTATTTCCTTTGCATCTAAAAGCTTGCCTCCATGGTGAGCATCTAGGCAATCTTACTAAATCAATAAAGTTATTGTGCAAAAGTTAGAGCATTAAACTCCCATATGGATGTTCTTACTCAGAAGTAAAGTCACTATAGTTTGCTCTAGCTCCTTTGAGAAGGATTAAGCTACAGCAAATTAAGGCCACTGTAGTCCTAAATGAGCGTATGCATGGGGTATTAATGCACTTTAACTCATGCACATTAGTTTTGAAGCATTAGTTAATTAATCTTAGAAGTCTTGTCCTCATGCTAACAAGTGCACAGAGAGCTTCCAGAGGTGATTCTGAAAGCTCTAGTGAGCTAGGGTTTTTTGCATCTCTTTTCATATGAAATTTTCTGGAGGACCACATTCTTACATTTTTTTAAATTCAGTATTCAAGCAAATAATTTCTAAACGTGCAGTTCTATTCATTTGCTCATTGAAACTTCAAAAACACCATCTCAAATAGATGATGTATGTTGACATCATAATGGTGTCACTATTGCAATCATCTTTAAAAGGGGAAATATCATGTAAAAATAAACAGGATTAGGTATATATTTTCCACACTATATTATGATTTCAAATAAGAGCTATTAAAATTGTATTTGCCAAGTTAGGCTGTATCAATGAAAAGCAGAGCATGTGGAAATATGTATGTGGAAATATCCCTTAATTTTTTTAGTTTCTCCTGGCAATGCTGTTGAATTCGATTAAAATATTTATTTTCCAGAACATTTTTATCAACTGAAACAGACTGTTTAAAAGATAATGCACAAGACATATCTTGCATTTAGAACAAATAAGGAATAGTACTAGTAGTTAGTATTGTTATTTCCCAAAGTAAAAATAATTCCTCTAAAGCTGTTCAGAAGTTGGATGTTGAAAAACAGCCAAATGGACATTACTTTGAATGGAGGCACTTCAAGAAGAAAAGATGACAGAAGCTACTGGTCTGACTTCATTAAATTGCCACTATTTTATCAAATGTTCATCTTGATTGCAGCTATTTGAATAGGAAACTGTCTATCTATAAACAGGGAACATTGTGGAGACAGTGTTCTCACAGGAAAATGCATAATTGGTACATAAACTCTGAATAATCCTGAAAGATACAGCAAGGCCGTGAGAGGCCCAAGGAAGCTTAAGCAAGCAAGATAAGAAGCAGGAATTCACTGAGTTAATGAGAACTGTGGACTGTTGGCAAGCTTTCGAGGTCAAGTTCTCACACCTGTGCTTAACCAACTATATGTTAGTCACTAAGGGTCTTCAAGGCATGTATCCAATCATAATATGCCAAATCACTGTAAGTGCATGTAAGAAAGAGTATATAAGGAGTTAAGGCTTTGTAATAAATTTGGCAATCGCTTGATCACATTGATCGTCTCTGCGTTGTCCGTGACTCCCGTGTCAAGAGAACATGGCAAATTCTCTTGTATCTTTTCCTTATTGCCTAACCTTACATTGTGTAATTGATAAAAGTAACCCTCAGATAAAACTGCCTGAACAGATATGCTTGTTTTATCCCATCCCAGGCCAAGACACATCCAAAACTGTACTTCAAAAAATCTATTTATCTTATTAGCTGATACTCATTTATTCCCTTGTCTACTTTGTTGCTCAGATTGTGGATCATGCAAAAAAATAAAACCAATGGAACAAAACCCCAAAACAAAACCAAGATAAAGTCTGAAAGAGAAAACGATAATTCTTTATTCATCATGCATGCAGAGTTGTCAGTTCATTAAAGTATACCTATAATTAAAAACTTAAGTTAATTAAGTTTTTAGTTTTTTAAAATTGTTATCATAAAAGAGAAAAAAAGAACAGTCTGGAGGGAACTTAATGTCTCATAACTATTGCTGGTTGGAAAACATCCCGTCTTCTTGTCTCTCCATGAAATACTCTTACTGAAAAAAAAAATAAAGCACAGTTTTTCAAGAAGAAAACTAAGATGTTGCAGGCTGTAATCTATACTAAAAAAGAGTGTTATAAAATTCATTGTAAAGTTTTTTTTTTGTAAAACAAAAAAGATTTTTAAGAAATATAAACAGGAAAATTAGTACTTAGTATATCATGCTTTGCAGGTTTGCCTTCTGTATACTTTTGTGTCCTAACTGATTTCTTCCAGTCCTAACTGATTGCTTTCTGCAAAGGAATAAATCAATTACTGCTAGTGACCATAGTCTGACATATGGAAAAATGAATCTTTTCATCTCTAGGATTTAATCTCAATGATGAACGCAGTATATTTGATTCTCTGAATGTCTTTCAAAATATATTGTGAAACAACACTTTGAAAAAATGGTAGTGCTGGGAAATTGTCAACATGCTTTACTCAGCACAGTAAAATTTTGCATTAAATTAATTTTAAGATGTAAGTCTTACTGGCTTTTGCAATAACTGCTATTGGCAGGTTTGTATTTATCACTAGTAGCAGATTTTGTTGTCTTTTTGCAGGAAGCTTCTGCATCTGAAGTCTTATTAAAAAATGTTTTTAATGAATCTATGAGGTCAGAGAAACTCGTTAGGAAGGGACTCAGGCCAGGCCAGGTTCTGCAGATTATGCAGGAAAGACAGTGTTGAAAGAAAGTCTTAGTTTTACCATATCTTGTTTGGGTATTTTGTATCAATATTCAGATTATGATAAATCAGGAAAGACACCTAATTTTAAGTTCATATTCACTTTGGATTTTGTATCTGAATGTAATCTTTACTTTTGTTTCATGTGTTAGCTGTTCTTGTCTTTCTGGTTTCCAAAAAGAAAAGAAAAAACATCTATTACACATTGCAGAGTTTAAGTGTTCTCAAATTATTTCAAACCAAAATAGGGATAGCTGGAGAAGTTTGTTCTTTTGGGTCATTTTGTTGTCTTCTTTTAAGTATAACTCACAGCTTTTCTGAACACAGGTCATTCACCAGAAAAAGTGAAAGTAAAATTTAAAGTGAACTGTTGGATATGTGTCCTTTTTTCTTTTCTTTTTTTTTTTTTTTCCCTTTTCAGTTTCTAAAATGAATCTTCATTTTTTCCTAGAAATTGTTAGTACAGACACTGAAAACATGGTTAAAAGAAAACAACAGTACCCCTCCCCCCCCTTTTAGTTGGGTTTTTGGAATAGGTTGAGGAATCAAATTTGTCAAACAAGAGAACCAGTCGTTTTTCTAAGTACCACTGGGCAGCATTTCCACAATGATGGCTTCAGCTGGTCCGTATGAATCTCCCCAAAGTGCTGCTCTTCTGAATTCTTATAATTAGCTGGTCCACAGTCTTATGTGGCCAGGACAGCATGTGAAGGATCCATTGCTACCAATGATTAACAATTAGTTACTAAACATCAATTTATTATCTTAATTACATACAAAGGAATGTCCTGCATAAGTATTTCTACATCTGCAGGGACAGTTTGTACTATTTAAAAGTGCATTATCCATGTCCAGTTTGGTCAGTTCTGCAGCAGGAACTGCCTGGGAGATCTCTAGTCCTGCCAGGTTGCCTACTCAGGATGTTAATCAGTACACTGAAGCATACGAGTAGTTTCGTGTCTGTCAGTTGGTCTAGGCACAGCAGGAGCTGCCTGCAGGAATCTCCAGGACTGAGCGTCCCACCTGGAGAGCTCCTGAAACAATTAGTGAGGCACTTTGTGTGAAGGTGCAAGGTAGTCAGGCAGTTGCCTCTTATATTGGTCCATTGTCTTCAATCAGCCCATTACCTCTGTTCGGAGACTAGCAAAGTGTTCCTGGGCCACCCAGGGAATTAGTGACCAAGTGCACTGAATGGGCACACAGGCACAGGATATCCTTGACTTCCAGCTGCACCACAATTACAGCTTTAGCACAAACCTGAATTACATCTTCATATTACACCTATAACTTGAATTCCATCGCCCTTGCCACAAATCTCTGTGAGAGAGTTGAAGGTAAGAAGAAATGGAATATCTCTTGCAAAGCTTTGTAACCATGAAAAAAAAAGAATTACAGAGGTCTTAGTGTGTAAGATACAAAATTTTCTGTTTTGGCATATTAAAATATAAGCATGAAAGAGTGAGGATTTGTATTTGTGTATTTCATTGTCTTTTTCTATTTGTGTATCTGTCACTCCAAAATCTGGACTGAGTGTACAATAGAGATTAATTAAAATCAGAGTTACTTCAGAAAGCAATTCCTATAATAGAGCTGTATTAGTAAATTAGTTGTGACTAATAGTCTTTTGTAGATGGATTAGAGGAATGAATTAAAATGTAATCTGAAATAACATTGATAGAAATTATGTCTGATAAATCCAAGGTAACTTCTATCCTTGACTGGAAATAGAATGCCATTATGTCATTGTGTGCTGTTTCAGCAACAGAGTACAAAAAGTAGCTGTGCTCTAGGTGTTCCATTTTCAAGAAAAATTCATTACCAAGAATAATCAAAAGCACAAATAATGCCAGTTTATCATTTAGCTGGGCCTGTTATTGGATTCTACTCACCTAATGCCCTCTGCTTGTGTATTTCTACCAAGGCATAAATTATACTATTTTAAGTTTATACTTGTATGCATGTATTTTCTATAGATAACACAATTTTTTTTTTATCAGTATCTAAGGGGTTGGTATCACTTTACTACTATTTACTACTACTCATCTAGTCAGAAATTTGTGTACCAAGTAATTTATTAAAAAGTTCTGTTTTTTCAGGTTTCAGATACACCCAGAGGCAGATGAGGTGTCCCTCTCAAAAGTTACTAGTGTAGGCTATTATCCACAGGATATTTTTCCAGATTAGCTGCCACATGAGAACTAATGCATGACATAGTTTTATAAACATTTTGTCAGAATATAATAATCTAAGGCAATATTAATACATACCTCAAGCTGATACATTCCAGAAATTCTTCTAAATTAAGGTACATTTCTATACACGCAAACATGACTAATAAAAATATTCAAAACTCACAGGTCAAGTTTCTGAAAGACCTGTCACAAATTAGCATCGTTTTGGAATTCTCAGATTTCATTTCCAAGTTTTCATAGCCTATTTTGAAAAAGCATAGTGAAAGTAAGGTAAAAGCAGCTCTCATCATTAATTCACTATTTGAACACCAACACCAGAGTTTATTTTGGGGCACATACAAAGTTTAGCAACGCTTCATTGTTTCTGTAGAAAGCTTTTTTTTTTTTTTCTTACACTGAGCAATTTCAAGTCCCCAAAGCATCATGTATTTAGACATTGGAAGAAAGGGTGATTTTTTTTGAAAGAAATAGGTTTAAAGGGAGATTTGTATGAGGATTCAGCAATTGCTTGACACATAGGATTCGGGAAGCTGATGAAAGTGTTAAGAAGTAATATGAAGAAAGTATAAAGCTGGGAGTGGGACTAGATAGAAGATAAAACTCACTGCTATGCAAGAGGCCAACACAAAATCTATACATCACTTAGATCTCACTTAATCCCTCAACATAGGGGTTTATATAGCTATGAGCTGTTTGAAGAAGTTATGGTGGAGCTTAAATTGGACTCATGAAGAACACTGATCTTGTGCCAACTCATTGCAAAATGAGGACTTGCCATATGGAGGAGGATTGTGGTGAGTCTTAGGAGTCATATGGAATATATAAAGGAAATGAGAGTGCAGGTATAGAAGAGGTCAAATGATGAAGACTTTGAAAGTATAATAGGATGAAAGGAAAAATTATTAGGAGGTATAAAGAAAATAATATTTCCAGATGTACCTCCTTTAAGTAAATGGCAAGTTATGACTCTTCTCAGACTAAGATAAAAAATGAAATCAAAAGAAAAAGAAAAATAAGGTCTCTAACACCTATCTTGTTTATACTAATCAGGGTTAGCTTTATCCTAATCAACAATCTTAGATTCAATCTGAATAATATTTCATTAGCTTTTCAGATCTACCTTTCCTGTCTAGGTCTAATTATATCTAATGGAATGTAGCTCAACTCACTATATTAAATCATTAAAAAAAACCTCATCATTTTAAATGATTATGGAGCACTGGGAAAGAAATAGTCCCTCCTTCTTCTAAGACCTAAAGGGCTTGCCCCAGATACTTGTCATCATTTTTCTCCAGTCTGTTGTATGCTTGAAAAGAAACTTAATATACCCATTTTCATTTGTAACCATCTATAAACAGCTACATAAGCACAAACATAAACATCTGTTCTAATCAATTCTCAGCGAAGGTTACTTATTCATAGAAGTCTGCATTCTTTTAGAGGGACATATTCTTACAATTATAATAGTTTTGTATTATGCTTCTTTATTCAGTGTCTTGCATATTCTATTACTCATAAAAGGGTTAAAGCATGTATTGAAATGTATTTGAAGGGGCTATGTGTGGAAGTGCCAGAATAGTCAGTATCATTCACATGTCTCAAATATTAGAAATAAGGATGTGTATCATTTCAAGGATGTTTGCCAGAGCAAGCCATATTAAAAAAATAAGCTCAAAGAAGAAATTCAAGTTCTTTTAAAAATAATTAGTCCCAAACAGATTTAGATTCTTAACAGTGGTAAGAAGCCTTTACTGAAGAATCCACAGAGGAACGTAGTGTGTTCAGGGATTGCTTAGATCCTGGATTTTTAGAGGAGCAGTGGGGGCAGAAGTTTGTGAATGGTGTGAGGTGCTTGAACATAAGATAGACTTGAGAAAATGTTACGTCTGTATTTAATCTTTTCACATTTGGAGTAACTATAAGATGTCTCACTTTTTAGGGGCTAAAAATACGCTTCAAGAATTCCCAAGAATTTAAGGAATTCTGGGAAATCACTATAGTAATGACATTGCAGGTTTTAGCACTGCTTATTTATCTTTCTGGAAACTATAGTTCTGTATATGTGTGACTCTGGTATCATGAGTCTGAAAGAATAAAGCAGTAAACCACATTGATTCTGTATTTTATGTAGTTAAGCTGGAGACCAGATGCAAATATCTTAGAGAAGGAAGGGAAAGACCCTACTGTGAAATTCTGGGGAATCTTGAATTGACTTTAGATATTATATCTACTTATATGAAGAGGCACGGCAGTCGTGTTAAGGTATTTATGCTGAAAAATGCTTCCAGCTCTCTGACCATTAGAGAATCCACCTCTATCATGAAGAAAAAAGTGGTTAACATTAGATTTCTTGAAATGTACTGTCATTTGTAGAGAAAAGCAAGAGATGATTAATAAAGTCTTTTTGTTTAAGGGAAACTATTCCACAAGATAAAAGGCTGTTAAGCTAATTAACTAGGTATCAGTATTCTTTTATTTGCTTTTTTCATGTTTGCAAAATAACTTTATTGCTATTTTGTTCTTGTTGTTGTACTTGG
The DNA here is from genome assembly GCF_034315485.1 of Pezoporus occidentalis. NCBI lineage: Eukaryota > Metazoa > Chordata > Aves > Psittaciformes > Psittacidae > Pezoporus > Pezoporus occidentalis. Next base: position 653,262 of record NW_026912865.1, read on the forward strand.
CTATATACTCATGATAAGAGTATATAATTAACATGAAAAATTATACAGCAGTGGCTGGGTCTATATTTTGTAAATTTAGCATTGCCCTTTTTGGAATATCAGTTATTTCTGACTTGCATTCAGTAATGGGCTTGCAGTCAGGAGCGTTGTGTTTGGACAGTTTTGTCAAACAAGTTTTATCTTTAAAAGATTTTTGTCTTCACTGGTGGAAAAGTTCTGTTTCTGTTTAAAATGTTAATGCAATTTCTTGCCTTCCTATTTCATACAATAGTTTTTGTTTTTTTTTCACTGATACTTCCTTGGTAACAGTCTGTTTCTCTCATAGTTTGTAGATTTTATTTAATCAAATAGAAATAAGTAAACCTTGAAATTAAATATCTTTTTTTTAAAATGGATTGTCCAAGTAGCAGCAATTGGAACAACATGCAGGTATAAATTTGTGGAGGTTACTGTTATACTACATAAAACCTATGTCCAGGCTACACATACAAATGAATTGCTAAAAAAACTTTAAATGAGCCCAAATAAATTTATCCACATAGCAATATATTCTTACCATGATTCAGAAAGATTTATTTTCATTACTTTCCTATATAAGGATGTTATATTTTAGAACAAATGTCAATACTTGTATAAACGAAGCCATAAGGGTGTACTAATAGAGTGTATCTGTATGTACATTTCTACGGGTAAATGTTAGTACAATACGTTGGCAAAATGTTCACACTATAGAAATCTCATCTTATGTTGGCAGCCTTCATTACTTTATTGCTTTTTTTTTAAACAACCACAGCCTGGTTCAGAATTACTGTACATACAAAATTTCCAAAACAGTTAATATTTACATATATATAACATGCATAGTGAGATGTAAAGAAAGCAAGGAGATATAGTAGATAGAAATAACATCCTTTTAGAAAGGAAAAATTCTGAGGTTTTCTTTCTGTTCACAATATGTTTATATATTTTATCCAGTAATTCCTTACTGAAAAATTAGTATCAGTCTCTAGGTTAGGGGCAGGATTAGGGCCAGGAACACAGGCTCTCTTTTTCTCTCTTTTAATTTACTCAGAAGATTGTCCTTCTCACTGGGTGATAGGCAGGATCCCTCTTGCTTCTTCCCTGGCAGGAGGAATCTTACATTTCTGACTCTCATCGCCAAGCTTCAGCAAGAAGAGCAGACAATACCTTGCATGCAGTCTAGCTGTCTGAGCAGTTACTATGAGAAATCAAATCTCTATTTTCAACATCCCAAGAGAATGCTCTAATTAGCAAGCTATCAAGAAACAGATTAATCATAGCAGCTCAAGTCCCTGGATTTTTTTAAGAAAACTGTGATCTACCTTTCCTTTAGAACTAACCTATAGGGATAGCTTGTGTGCATTTTGTACTTTCAGGAGACATTTTATGGTCTGAATTCCAGGTTTCCATGATGTCTATTTTATGGTTATAGCTGACAGTGTGAAATTTGGCCTTTCTTCGTCATTTCCTATTGGTTCCTTATGCAACATTCTGCTCAGTTCAGTGAGCAGAATGTCAGAAATCCAAGTCTTACTACCCAGCTATCTCCATGCCTGTAAAAAGAAGTTGGCTACTTTGCCTGGACTGTGAATTCTGTTTTTAAATTCCCTCCCATGTGTATGTCTTGATCGGGATCCCACATATCTCTCTAATTTTATACATCTTTTAGGTACATACCATTCAGCATGTGAAAAAGTCATGGCAGATTTAGGATTTTAGTTACAACTTTCATATTGGAAAAAAAAGATAGATTAAGCAGCAGGGAGCCCAGTATTAACAAGCTGAATTGAGTAGGTGTAAGTCAACAGAGAATTATGCATAGAATTTTTCCTGACCTTGGAAAGGTCACTTAAGTAAAAATATTCAAACCCAAGTGTTTAAGACTACCTATTTAAATCAGCACTTCGATGTCTGAGTATCTTAGGTTTTCTTGGCAACAGCTGGGGCTGTGAGGCACCATTTCTGACAAGCAGACTATATCGTAATGTTCAGGTAATAGTGAAGCTATATAATTGTATACATGAATGTTTTTTGCCTTATTAACTGATATCAGATTGTCCCCTCAAAGAAAGATTTCCGCTTTGAGGTTCTTCAGACCATTTCAGCACTTGTTGGTCAGAAATTTCCTTTCACCTCATTAAAGAGCAAAAGCAGTTAAAGAACATGAATCTTAAGGATTCAAACAATACACAGGAACAACTGTATCAGCTATGTATGGGCATATTGTCTACAGCCTTCTTAACTGTTATTAGCATGGGCTTTTCCTGTCAGCCACTGTGAGAATAACGCATGGCTATTCAAAGTAATTCACCCTTAAAGTTTATTCATTTTTTGGTAGGTAGTCCTGGGTGCTATGGTAAGAAAATGCTCCTGAAAGTAGCCTTTCATATCCTAATTTGTAGCTGATAATTTTAAATTTCACTCCTGTTGCCTCACCAAGTTGAAAAATTCAGTACATATAAACCACAGTACCTGCTTTCAAGGTAAAGTTCATTGCATATCCATACCTTTTCCTGATCACAAGCAGGAATTACTTGTTTTCAGCTACATCTGGCTGTTTAGAAAGAGAGAATATCCTTTCTACAATGGTCTGGTCCTCAGGAGATCAGTAGTTCAATTTTATATTCTCTTTTCCTGTAGGAATATTCAAATGCGTACTAAGCAAGATGCTGATCTTCACTTCTTTTTTAATATACTTTTCACATCCTCCTCAGAATTCCATTTTCCCTGATTTACTTAATTTTACCTTCACTCTCCTCTTTCTCATAATCTTATGATGACATTTTCTTTGACAAGGGACTGGATACTGCTTCACTTGGAGACCAGCAGAGAATGTCTAATGACAGAAAAGGTTTTCTGAGATTTCTTAAAAGGCTGCCAGCACTGAAGGGATGGTTAGCATAAGCACCACTGTATTCAGCCGAAGAAGTTACAAAACAACCATCTCTGTTAAAGATTCATTTTTTGTGGTGACTACTGAAGCCAAATCCATTGTTGCTATCTTGATCATAAAATGTTCATGGGCACATTACTTATGTTTACATGGTTCCTCTATAAAAGAAGAATACATGCTTTCCTAAAAGGTCTTCCTTCTTTCTAAAGGTCAAAAGGAGTTACTAGCATTCTGACACTCTGTACTGAAAAGATAGATAAGAAAAAGCTGTCATTAGTTTTATGCATAAGTCTGTACACATTTTAAAAAGTGCTAGTGGCTAAAGCTTATTTGCAGCAAGAGCCACAGCCATGTAAATGCTGAAAAAGTATCTTTCATAAAAATCACAGAAAGCAATCAAGAATATTGTTTATTTACCCTTTTGCAACAGTGCAAATGCCAAACAGCCAGTCTGAATCCAGGCAGCCCTACATTCTGGAATGAGCTCTGTTTGGCAGTTCAGTCTTGCCATACTTCTATAAAAGAGTGCAGGATATCTCAGCCATCAACTATCATTATTTTTTTTTCTTTTCTCTTCTCTTTACATAGATATTTTTTAAATTATGTTTCTCCGTAGTTCTGATCTCATGATTCCCAAATTGTGATGGAATGGCATAATCCTATGTATTTGACATCACAGTAGTTTTTTGGAAGATGAATTGTCTTGCAACAATAAGATGTAATGTAACAGAAGAATCTGGTAGGCATAGTAGTTTCCTTAAAAGAATAGTTACTTCTGTCATATTTACAGGTATATATTGTAATTAGCAAGCATAAAAGAGGAATTCAGATAGTCAAAGAACATATTATTTTCATACTTCAAAAAAATACCAGAGTGTCACAGTCACTTTAACGAGGCATTTGTTGAGACACTTTGGTGCGCAAACTTCTCAGGTGTGTTCAAAATTCTAGAGGCATTCTTACAAGTACCTATACAAATTAGGCATTGATGTCCCCCAGAAAGTAATGGGAATTTAGACGCATGCATATATACTTTTGATCGAACTACCTGCTTGAATCCCTGAGCCCTACAAATACCTTTGAAAATTGGTCATTTTGAGCCTTCTCTGTATTTGTTTGGTAAAATTTTCATCTTACAACTGAGAAGATATCTACTGATTTCAGTGGAGCTTTCTACACTGGCATCCATAGGGTCAACCATTTTAAAAGGTATTAAATCAACATGGAGGAATAATAAATAAATGGTGGGAATTATGTTCTTATCTGGTTTATAAAAGTTAGTATGGGTATAATTAGTAAAAGGAAATTTTTTTCAGTGTAGAGAGCTCATCAGAATAGACATAGAAACACCTAGGGAAGCTTGACTGGGCAAAAGAGATTTTATTCATCCCCCACCAATGAACAGGTAACTTTAACTGACACATTTTCTCCTAACTCTTGCATAAATGCTCAAAAAAAGACCGTGGTATGAATTCAGTGAAATGCTGAAACATGCACTAAAACTTAAAGCATGTATGTTGCCTCATTGACCTTGCTGCAGCTGCTCATAAGTCTGAAGTTCCTTCCTCTGTTGGGGCCAGCAAACACTGCAGTTGAAGGGCAGATTAAAGATAAAGGTTTTGGGAAGTGCAGTCTTCAGTTCTGGGGGTAGTGAAGATAACTATATTTATTAATGGTGGTTAAGCTCCTGGATGTTCCAGTTTCTCCAAGCTTCTTTTTTTTTTCTCAGATTTAAGTCCCAGTAGGATAGCCGGAAGTGTACATAAGGCCAGTATTTCAATATTTATTTTTTTTCTTTAAAACCTTTGCTTGGAATATTAAAAAAAAAAAAAAAGACAAAAAGAAAAAAAGAATGTTAATGTACCACCAAAATTATAAATAGAATAAATTATGAGATATAACTGTTGTAAGCATTAAATCCTCTTTGATATTATGCTCACATCTGTGTCTGATCATGAAACTGTTAAACACAATTATCTGTAAGACAGCTAGGTTACTTTATAAAATTTAACCTCATTAGTATATGCTTTTTGAATTGTATGTCTCTACATCTGCATTATGGACTATCTGTAAATTCCTTGTGAGTGTGTGGTTCAGCAAGGACTATGAAGTATTGAGGTATTCTTGTTTGTAAAAGAAGCCAAACAGAAACAGAAGTATCACAACATTTTCCAGTGTTCTTTTGGATGATGAAGTAAATTGTAAAGCTTTTCGTTAACATCATGTTCTATTAACAGCAATGTAATACATTTTCCCATAGTTGAAATAACAAAGTCTTAAAATCTTCTAGCATGCAATCCCTGAACACAAGTAGCCTAAAGATCCCTCCTGAAGGGAGCCTCTAAGTGTTGGTTTCTGAGGAACAAAAGGTAGCCTTTATTGCCTTGATAAGAAATTGACTACTCAGTGTTGGATTTTTACACATCTGTTATGGAAGGTGGCTAAGCCACTGTTTTGGTAAGACACCCTTTTGCCATTCTTACAACTACTGTGGTTTCTGTACATTTATTATTTCAGTTATTTCAGTGCATTTTAAAAGACAGGATACAGTCCTCTTTCGGATTTGAAAGGAAGCTACTCCTTCTTCAGAGGAGTAGTGAGTGTAAATTTTAATTTTCTCCTAATCCTGTCTGCTTTTGAAATGTTTGTACACTGAAATCCAGAGCTTCAGTGCACATATAAGCATTACCTAAGAAAACCAGTCTTTTAACATTTTTTTTAAATTAGGTGTCTTTTATTTCTGAAAAGCCAATATCCAAACTAGCAACAGTAAAGATGTCCAGGTTTCAATGAAATATATTTCATAAATTAGCTTATCATTGCACTGATTTAGCATGCCTAGCAGGTGAAAGACAAAAACATGTGTTATCTTCCCTAGGGAACCTTCAATGAATGTCATTCTAGTTTCATATGTCTTTCTTCTCTCCCCTTCTTGAACTGATATAAAATTCTAATGTGTGCCCTCTGGTTCCATCTTCATTGAAATCTAGCAAAACCGCTGAAGGTAAGATAGTGGCAATGGTGCATGAAAAAAGGGAAAAAGAATACAGTGATTCATAGCATACTTGAAGAAAGTTGCAGTTGTTAACAGCACTACTTTTGTGTGTAGACAGGTTAAAATGTGTCATACATCAGTGTTAAAAATAAAGTTATTCATCTTTGCTATTTTCTCGAAGTTCAGGAAAAAGGGCAGTAAAATCTATGCCATGTGTATCTTTAAAAATTATTTCACATGTGTCTGAAAACAAACCAATTCAATAGCTCCCAATGGTAGAAAGAGAAATGCAGCATTTTTACATGCTTTTGCTTGTGTAATTTCTGTAGTTTTGAATAGTGATTGCTCTTTGTTGAAAAGCTTCCACATGTTTTCAATCCTCTTTTGTCCATGGACATCCAAGTTACTTACGTACAGTGACTTTTTTATTTATCATTTCCCTTGGAAATCATCATTGAAAGTAGACATGGAAAACACCCAGTAAATCATTGCTGTCACAATTTCATTTATAGACACCACATGGTCAAACGTTCCTCAGTAATTTAATAAATTTGCACAATAAAATAGAAAATTTAACCAAAAAGGCAAAATGATCCTGTTAAATACTGAGCAAATCAATAGCAGAAAATCAAATGAAAACATAATATTCTGTTTACTCACATTCACAATAAGGAAAAGGAAAGCAGCAATAAAAGAGCAACTCAGAAATAAAATACTCTGACCAAGTTCTTCAGTTCTTCTCTGAAAGGTGACATGAGTATGGCATTTGGGTATGTCAAAGAAACAGAAGCTTGGCCAAAAGTTTTGGCAGGCCTTGCTGCCTTGACTGTACATAGTCTGTGAAAGCTGGTCAGTTCAACTTTACCATTCTGTTTCACAGCCAGAGTGAAAAGCATTAACAACCTTACCCTGCAAACCTGTACATGTGGAATCGAGTAATCATTGAAGTAGCTGCTGTGAACTCAGAAAGAGCTCTGTATGAATAAAGTGCCTGCATGGGTATGTTTGTGGGAAGGAGTCTGACTTGCTGTGCTGGCTACTGGACTCACACTGACGTCATGGAAAGCTGCATGAGTAAAACCACGTGCAAGTGCTTTGAAAATGTAACAATGAGCACATCAGGGGAATGGAACATCCACTGACTTCAGATGGGCATCATCATGCTACATAATTCGTCTTTTTCAACTCTTCAACTTAAATCTTCTGTAGCTCACAAATGCACAAGCAGGTTTTGGGTTTTGTTGCAATTATTTGTTAAAAGGCAAGAATGAGTTTTAGATAGTAAATCATTGGAAAGACATTTAAGCCACTCCATTCTTAAAGGACTCACGAGTATACACAAGGCTCTGTTGCCTGTTTTCAGGCTCAAATGAAATTTGAAATAACTAAAGAAGCAGAGTTCTGGAGACAAATATTTTGATTCCGGATGTTTTCATGTTTTCATTGATCCATTGGCTTGAAGAAAGACTATGAAACTTTTCTTCATTAAACACACGTAGAAAGAGGGGGGAAATGTAACTTATACTGACTGCATAAAATAGATCATTAATGTGTTTTTGACAAGCCAGAGAGTCATGACTATTTCCAGTGGAGAGCTTTCTTCTTTTTCAGACTAGAGATGAAATGGTGTACTGCAATTAGTCTTTCCTTTTTCTTAGGTTTTTGACCCCATTTTTATGTGGCATTCAGTGCACAAGTAAATAACACAAAAGGAACAAATATGTATGTGTGGAGATCTCAAGTCACCAAAAACTTTAAGCAAATCCATACTTTGTACTGGTAACTGTGGGAGTAATCCTATTGCCCTTCAATGGGATGGATTATGTGCTTGAAGTTAAGCATGTGCTTTACAGAATTAGGGCTTTCATTATTAGTTTTGCATTTTTATTATCAAAATACTGCCTATTTCCATATAGAATATTCTGTATAAAATGTTTTAGAGCTACCAAGTGGTAACAAAATGTGTCCTTTATAGGACTGCAACATATCCTTATTTGGTATTGAAAAGATGCAAAACAGTTTAAATCTCCTTCATACTTAAGAAAAAAGTTGCTTCTTCAGTGGATTAGTGGCTCATGCAGAAAGTAAGTTTTAGATAGGTAACATGATGGGTATGAAAACAGTGAAATACTTGCACATGTTTGTGTGAGCAAAACTAAGTAGATAAGTTTTCAATTAATATTTAAAAAAGGTGTTCTTTAATATTTGTTTCTTGATTATAAATGGAACTAAATGCTTCTTTTCAGTACTATATACTGTATATTAAATAATTTGTAAAAGGATCCCAGCCCATACTGAAAGCATTTCTGGACACACTGCAGAAAATTTGGTTAATGTCAGAAACAATGAATGCGACATATTTGGAGGCACATACTCCATGTTTGTTAGATTAGAGATTCTGAATGACTGGTCATGGATTCAAGTGTAGAGTCAAATAAAGCTGCATTACTCATAAGCATATGTATCCTCATATTCAAATGTGGAAAATCCAGTTAATCTTCAGCCCTTCTTAGTTCTTCATTCATGAGATGATACCTTTACAGCAAAAGCAAATAAGTAAAAAGTTTCTTTTACCCCAAATTAAAAAAAAAAACCACAACATTTTTAAAATATAAGTTTGAAGCTAGTCTTCCACAGATAGCCAATTAAATTATGCTAAAAATGACATTTTTAATTAAACACCAAGGTAAGCATAAATGGATTTCAAAATAATTAATCAAACATCAAAAAATTGAAACCTTTTTCTGCTTGAGCAGCAGAAATGAAAGAACCAGTCTTCAGGTCTCATAGAGATTCAATCTAATTTAATTCTCTGTCTTCTCTAAATAAACATTCCTAAAACCTTTTTTTCATCTGGGGGAATAAGGATGAGAGGGGTAATCAATATTTCTAGCATTTTAATTAAAACCGTTAGTGGAATAAATCCATTTAATTATCAGTTAATGAAATACAAGGTCATTTACCTGACAGGAACTTTGAAGGTGGATTACTAGCTGGAATAAAGTAGAAGAACCCAATGTCACAGCCATTTAGCTTCTGTCAAATTTAAGGTTAAAATCCTTTTAGACTGTTTAACCTATTCTCTACCATTTTTTACCATGTATGTCAATTGGGAAGAAGAAATACATGATCAAAACTTACCTGCCTTTAATTTTTCTCCAAAGTTTCTGCTAAGTTTCAATATTTTTTTTCCATTTTTTGTCTAGATAGATGCAAAATGCAAATTAATCCTGGAGTATATCCACTTTTGCAGGTCTTGAATGAAGTTAGCATATTGTGCTTGAACTTAGAAACTTATTAACAATTAAACAAACTAAATGCAAATGTAGCTAATAAATACATTTGTTGACAAGAAATACTGAGCTCTATTTTTCATATGTACTGAAGAAAATTATATAAATTGCTTACAGAGGATTTTTAAGGCTGATGTTCTCATTACATGTGTGAGAAGGAAAATGGAAACAGAAAGGGTTCTCTGTGAGTATGGCAGCAAACTTCCCATGCTCCTGGTAACGTCTTAATAGGACAGCAAATAAAGCAGTGAACAAAAGTTCTGCCAGATACACAAACAGTGAATGTGAGTATTGGCAAGCAGCAAGATCAACAGAGAAAGAAAGTCATACCAGGATTCTGGAAAAAACAGGCAAGCACAGGAAAAAAAAATAAAAATGAACATTTAAGTAGGCTGCTGCTACTTTGTGGTAGGATTTGAAGTTCAGGGTTGATTTTATGTAATTAGAATAGGTTATATCAAATTAAAATGGATGCTAGTTTGAATTCTAAGCTAAAAGTATATGCTACCAATTTGGGAACATGTTATGGTGTTATGGTGCACTGCTCTTTAAAAATAGTGGCTCTGTAAATGATGTGCTGTATAATATAGTGCTTATCAGAATGACTATTTCTAATGTTCCAGTGTCTTTTATATTATGACATTTTGAATATAGAAAAATAAAATGTAGGTTTCCAAAATTGGTTTAGTGAGTTAACTTCAATGTTGGTTTCTCTTGTTCATTGTGGCTTTTGTAAGTGTAAAGTCACATTTGCCAAATTACTCATAAGCATCCATAAGGCAAAAATAATAGTTATCATCCCAGTTCATAAAGGAGGTTAGCTATGTTTTTTCATAGCCTAAGAAAAGTCGTTCTTACAAAAAAGGACATTGGGTGTTGTGTATCACGCACATTTTGCTTTTAGTAATTACACAAGCGTTCCAGGTGTGTTTGAAGTAGTGCTTCAGAACATGTCAGACTCGGTGGTGCAAGACTGCCTAAAACATACTTTAGTGTGTAAGCACAAGTTACGAACTACAGATAAGGGTATGCAAAGTTTAATATCTTTTATTAGACCATGTGTTAAGGTCAGAAAAAGAACAGAAAGCTGAAGGGATAGCTCTCAGCATAATGCAAGATAGCCGGTTGTCAATGGTTGCTATGACCTTGCTGTCTGCAGTTGTCTGTGTCTAAATCATGGGAAACTTACAGCTTCAAATGAAGAAGCTGGTGTAGAAGGAGTGGCAGCTACTACAGGAAGGCAAAATCTACTTCCCACAGTGAGCAAAAAAGATTTGGTGTCCCCAGCCCTTCCTTCCTACAGTGGTATAGGAGAAACAAGGCTGACACTTGAAGTTTCAGTCCAAATTACTAACTGAACCCTATATTGTCCTGTTTCCTTCATGGTAAAAGGAAGCTACATTATTTTTAGAGGTGAAATGAAATTTTTCCAATAACTGAGAAGCATCGACTCCTCTTCACTTGCTTTCAAACTCTTCTTTGCTTGCAACCCCATATCATGATACTTGTGCTACAATATGCATTCCCCTTCTTAAAAATATATTGAATACTGCCGTCAAAAATCATGTCTTTGAAATTATGAGTTTATATATATTATTTTTGTCACGTGATTTTTGAGGGCATATTTTGCTTTTCTGAAATAATAAGAAAATTGCCATTGACTGACAGTATGTAACCCATTCTTCACTTTCTAGGTTTAGCCTTTAAAGACTTCACTTGAGGGGAGAGGGGGCTGGACGAAACAAACCGTTCAAAATACCATGAATGCAATGTACTTCATTCCCTGTATATTTATAATTCTTGTATTACTGGAAGTCCCCAAACTTTTGTCCAATTGTTTACTGAAGAAAAACACTGCACTAATCAGTCTGAGAATTTGATTTTCGTATTTTAAGACCGATGCTTTTAGCAGATTTGGAAGTTGCTTATTTATAATATTGTATGACGTGCATATTTTTACTATTTTAGGACTCTCTAAAGCTGCTTATTTTTAATAAGGGTCTGAACAAGTTTACATAAAGAAATTCAGAAATGGTGGCACAGAAGAATGAATAACCAATTTTAATAGAATTTCTGAGCCAGTTATTCACAACTTTTAGTTTGGTATTAAAAGGAAAGCATGTATGTTTTAACTCTGTGGTATTGGGTCTAATGAAGAGTACAACATTTGTAAAATCTATCACCCTAACTTCAGGCTCATGTAGGTAGTGCAGCCAGCTGGGAAAGCAACTAGGAACTCTGTCACCCAAACCCAACAACATTTGCAGAAGATTACTGCAATCAAAACTGAAATGTCTCATTGTATCCTTCTGTTGTCCCCGTTGCCCAACAATAGGGAGGAATCCTCTGAAACAGTGAGTGAGCCAGCTCTTTTAATATGTTGCAGTGATGACCTGAGGATGATTTTCTGATGGCACTATAGTGCAGCTGGCCTTTTGCAGAGTTATTGCATGTTCTACAGAGGAACAGGGGTGATCATTGTGTGGTCAATACATTGTGGGATCTTCACCTCAGGACAAGACTATGTTAATTCTCAAAATGCTTCTTAGAATTTTTTAAACACTTCCTTTACATATTTTATTCTTGTTTTGTTGTTATTTCCCACGAAAAGAAAAGACATACTGAAATTCAACCAAATAAATAAGACCAAAGGAAAAAAGAAAAATGCGTGGATTCATTTAGTATTACATGTAAATCTGAATATACACAGACTGTAAGGAACTCTGTATTGTGGAAATCACTGTTTTAAAAGCATTGTCATATTGCTTTACAGAAAACAGTAGCTTACTGATCTCTATGGGTTACTCGAATGCAAGTCAGGACAGATTTTGACTATTTATGTTGATTTCAGTCTAGCTGTGGTTTCGCAGGGTATAAAATATGGTGAATTCAGCAGCAAGCCATGAGAAGCGTTTAGCAAAGTATTCTTTTAGCTGTAACGCTGTCTTAATTTCAAGGAGAACTGCCAAAATTCCACAATATGTCCTGCAGAACCCCTCAAAATTTGGCAAATTGAATCAAAGAGATCTAGCTTTTTTTTCTTTTCTTTTCTTTTTTTTTGTTGTTTTTGTTATTGTTATTTAGGCTGGAAGGATTGTGGATTCAGTGTCTGGAAAGTCTTGCATATGAGATGTGTGTATGTATGTGTGTTATGACTAGGAAAGAAAATGTAGGATTTACTCCTGTGGAGAAAAAGTGCTTAAAATTAAGTGAATCTTTCCAGTTTTAAAGTTGTTGTTTTGGGGGTTGGTTTCTTTTTGTTTTGTTTTGTTTTTTTTTTGTCTTCATGTTTCTGTCATGAAAATTCTTTCCCTTTTAACAAAATGAAACAAACAGAACGCTGATGTGACATTGATGTGGTACTTCTAGGAGCTTCAGAAAGGACATACTCTTTCCTCTGCATATGTACATGCTGTCTTTGAGATCTGCAGATATTTGGATGCAATATGAATAGAGTATGTAGTCCTTTAACATTGTCCATTCCTTTCACTGCCAAATGTAACAGAGATTCAGAACGTGCAGGAATTGTAGAAGTAGATCTGGGCTTCAGCTGACTGTATTATGCAAGCCAACATATCCAGCAATTTATTATGAATTGGATAACAATAATTAATACACATTCCACCTGTACATATTGAGAAAGAAACCCCAGGAAATAAAGTTAGTGTATCTGAAATCATCTGTCTAGTAATAATGAGGTTGTAGAAATGGAACTTAACATGTTTATCACAAAGCTATCAGAATCATACGGGTGCGTAATAGAAAGAAAGGGTTAGGAAGATGAAGGTATCTTTGCAATGTTTGGAAATGTATTTTGAAAGATATCGATATTAAATTTTATTTAAAGAAGGATAATTAAGCTGGAGCTCTGCCCCATTTAATTTCATAGGCTGGGATGGAGTTCCCTATGTTAGATATGTCTGGGAACATACTGTGCTTCTAAATAACAATTTTGATTTCAGATGCAAAATAAAACAGTCCAGAGTCATAAAGACCTGTCTGTATCAAAGAAATATTCCTGTATTTGGTTTGAAAGTATAAGTGTAACTGCATTTAAGTTCCCTTGCTTACAGAGCTTATAGAACTGTAAATGGGACCTGCTGTGCAGAAAGGCTGATCTTGAACCAGCTCAGTTATATCACTACAGCTCCTCAAATGATTTGATCTCCAGGGATGATGGTCCTCAGCAGTGGGCTTTGGGACACAGTAGGACAAAAAGTTTTGGAGCAACAGGTTCTTTCTTGAGGTTGTTGTTTAAGGCTCTGAGCAAACTCAAGAGGACATTCAGTTCATGTTTGCAAACGTGTTTGCAGTCATAAGCTTACTTACTCTGGGGAGCAGCATAATGTTAAAATGTTGTGTTACAACAACCATGATGGGAAGCAAAGCTAGCACTGTTGACAGGACAGTTATTTTTTAAATACCAGCTCTGGAAAATATGTACTTGGCCTCTGCCATAGAATTAACAGTGAGCAGTGGATGTGATTACAGAATTATTTTTCTTTATAAAGCAACTATTTAGATATACACACATATATACATAATATGCATATTTATAAATTTTAGACTGAGGTTTTGAAGCATTATGTGGGCTTTCTTTATATCTTAGATATTCTTAAGGAGTCTTTGCCGCTATTTTAAATGTTCAATTAAACAAGGATGTATATTTTAAATTTCTATTTCTCTTTTAAAATACCATGATGTATTTAAAGAAAAAAAAGAATAGATATGTTGTATGATTTGGAGTCTTGGAAAAAAATAACATAGTCATAACTTTGCAGTTTTTGTGATGCATGAAGATCAGATTTTTTAATGTTGGTTAATGCTTTACTAATTAAAGTGTGCATGTTAATTAAAGCAGAGGCTAATGTTAATTACCTATATTAATGGAATCTCATGTAGCACCTGCCTGAAGCAATGGGTTCAATTTTCAAAATATCTCAATTAAGGCTGAAACTTTTGATTTGCATCTAGTAGGGTTTCAATTAACTGCATTGCAAACTTAAATAACACACTTAAAGGGATAATATCACCAATCACATGCAGCACAGTGGAATTGGTCTGTTCAATTATTGACTACATCTACGAGAGCTTTCACAGTTGGTAGGTGAGTACTGTGGTATTGGCAAGTGATTATTGTCTAGTGCTGTCATCACTTCTGTGGCCGTTGCAAGAGAGATGTTAAATTGCTCTGTTTTGCTCTCACTGCAATTCCATTGTTGAGGGAGACAAAAATAGAATGATGTTTGCTCACACCCAGTGTAAGGTTCAGCTTGTTCCTCTGAAATAAATGACCACTGTTCCATGACATGGTGAGGCATTTTATCAAATGTGAAAACAGCATTTGTGATAAAGTGTGCAATGTTACGGTGTACTTCTCAGCCAAGCCAAGAGATGTGATTGTATTCCCAATCTGTTTCAGCCACCACAGCATAACGTGTTGACATAGGAGCTTTAATGAGCAGCTTCAGGAAGCGATTAACAAAGCACTAGAAATAGATGCAATCATGCTGATTGGAAATTCTACCTAAGCTCCATAAACAAGACCATAATGTCCTGCTACCATACAACTTTCTATGGTAATTATTCTTGATAGCTCCAGGACTTGAACTTTTAATCTGAGCGTACTTCAATAAGACATTGATGGTTCATTTATAATGAAACCAAGATCCAAAAAAAAGCATGCTAACTTTTGTTGGTTTGTACACACAGTTGAAGAATGGATGTAGGATTCTGTGGTAGGATCCAAATTTTCTTTGTACATGTAATGCAGAAGTATCTTTGAGCATAATTCCTATATATCCTTTATGGAAACAGACCTCTAGAGAGTCAGTTTTCAACCATGCTCAGCAAAGAGAACCTGCAGAAAAAGGTGGCTGTATTATCAGGATCCCTCAGCTGTGCATATTTTCCTGGTAAAAATATCCTTAGGCCTTAGACCATCCCAGTACAGTGGGTGCTGACTAGCTGTATAATAGATTGCCTGTGTCTATTAATAAAAGCTGTAATATTCTGTTGTAACACTCAGACTTAATGCCTCCATTTTAATTAATGATATGACGAAAGTAAAAGTATCTTTACAGTATCAATCAATCTGGTTAAGGAATTTGTGTGATGAGAATAAAACCCTTTTACCAAACTGCATATTAAATATTTGTTTTAAAAGACTGTAATGACCCTTGACTTAGAGTTATCAGTTTCTGACCTCTCTTGAGTCTAGATTAATCAGTGTGTAATTTTTTTTGTTGCTATTTTCACATTTTAGGAGCCTGTGTTCCATGTCATGTTGTAAGGTCAATAGATGGCTTAGAGCTCATACTTTTTTTTGTTGTACCTAGAAACAGATTTAGGTCTATCATAATCTGCATGCCCAGAATGCCTGTGAAGTGATACTCAACTTCTTTAGCAGTATAATCTTTTTTACCTGTACTTAATGGCCACAAAGTATCAATTTTATTTATGGTTCCTGGAAATGTGCATCTTAATTAAAGTTTTACCTTGACAGACATTTTCTGTAGTAATTCCAGTTCAGATTCTTTGAGTAAATATGCATCTTATTTTAGCTGCAGAAAAGTCACACTTTCATAGGTCAGGTTAAAATAAAAAGATGCAGCAGATAAGCATATACTGTGATATATTATTGTCATCTCAGTTATATGTCCTAATATTGTTTCTAAGGAAAAGGATTAAATTATGCAATTGTATAATCATATGAACATTTGTTACAGACATATGTCATCTTGAACATCTACATATTGCGAATGGTGATTTTGATATTCTCAGTCTGCTTTGGACCTGGCTCCTTTCCCTTGTGAAATTAAAATGCTTTTTCATATCCATTTAAATATCTGTCTAAACTCAAGTAAAAATAGCCAACTGTCTCCTGTTTGTTGGACTCTTGATAGAACAGAATACTGTAACAATAAATCTTGTATTAATTTGGCAAGTTTAACTACCTTCTGAATGAGAAGTATTACCAAGCAGGCAGTATCTTGTGTAATGGTCATGTTTTTGATGAAAATCTGTTGAAATCATTGTATTTACAAGATTATTCAGTTTAGGTCTCTCTGGATATTAGTTGGCCCAAAGGCACTTAGCCAGTTAAGGATACTGGAAAAAAATGAAAGCAATCCAACCTGAAGCTTTCTGAAAGGAACCTTTAACATCATTTACTTCTCTTGTTGTATAGGGACTATAATATCTTGGGTATACATCCAGTATCTTGTGTATACTTGTTTATTTCACTGAGGTGTTTTTGTTAGGTATGAGGCAGAGAAAAAGGTTTAATTAATTGTTCAAAAATAATTGCAAAATAATATTATATATAAAACATCCTGAACAAGTAATTTTACAGTATCGTTTTGTTAGGGAACAAGAAAGAAGGTGGCCATGCAAATTTGGATGGATTTTTGTCAACGGTGATTTGAAAGACATACCTGTAAATTTTTTAATCTCACTTTTGGGCATATGAACTCCTTCCAGAATTTTTGCTTTATGAGTAACTGAAGACCTTAGTTGCTTTAGCCAAATCACTGTGCAGGTTTGGGCCTGGAGTCATGACAAGTTTTTAGTGGAAGTCTTGAGAAAGAGTAAAATAACTGCATATACATAGAATCACTCTGTAATACTGTGGTGCTTTCAACAAAAATGGAAAGAGCAAATAGAATGAGCATTAGACAGTCATGGGCTAGAATGTGTGTTATATTTTTAAAGGTTTCAGATAAAATACAATTGTGCAGTCTTTATTCTGGCAAAATTCCCTTTTACATTGTGGAAAGCTTTCCTAAATACTATATCTAAAGAATTTAAGTGCTGGATGTTGGCTTTTCTTTTAAAGTTATTCTTAGAGCTTTGACACATATAACAGAATCTACCTTAAAGTGCTGTGATAAAAACATTCCACTAAATTTTGTCTTGGTAATGCAATAAGGTGTTATCACATTAGAATCCTTGTCGAAGTAAGGTGTCTAACATGTTTCTGAAAAGGCAGCACATGTGAAAAAAATAAAGTTTTATTGTTAAAAAGATGTAATTTTTGTTATATGTTAGGACTTTAATTGTTCTATTACTTTGACTTGACCTTGAGCAGTCTCTCTTTGAGTGGATCATATCTTAATATTTTATATGTATATATAAACAAAGGTTTTTAAAAATAATTTTATATCACATCTGTTTTTGCTGCATGTTGCTGCATGCCTCTAGAGGCATACAGCGTTTTTATTTTCAAGTAAATTTATATTAGTTACAGTCTCCAGCTGTTTCAGATATAGAATCATTTCCTGTTGGTACAGTTTCCAGGACAATTCCCTTTGTTTCTTCTCAGAAGAATAAGAAATTTAATTTAACAAAGACATCCTATAATTGCCTTTTGTATCTAGTAAGGTATCTAGCAATCTAAATATTTTATTTTATTTAAAACATCTGTCTACATAATATCATATGACTGTACAAGTCTATATCAGCCTTCTGAAAGACAGCTGCTGCCACTTTTATTTAATTTATAAGAGACCAACAAAATTGCTCCTTAACATAAAGCCTGTCTGCCACTGAGTCATACATAAAAAAATTTTGCAAGATGAAAATTGCTTGCACTTACAGTTCTTGTTAAACTAATCTAGGTCTTTTTCAAATTTAGAAGCATCAACTTTCCTTTTCCCTCTGTCCCCACCCTATACCCTCCAATCACTATGGAAACACTGGAGCTTTACATATATGTTTTTTAGAAGCTCATTTTTTCTAAGATTGAAGGTACATTTCTTTGTAAGATGAAATGCAAACTAGAGTCGCATCTTAATTGCTCACTTGTGGGATCTATTTATCTCCTGCTATCTTCATTTTCACAAACATTTGGTGTAAATTATAATGGTGAGAATTTTCATGCATTTTTTTTTTCAGAATATATAGGGGAAGTGATAATGTCAATACAGATCTTTATCTGTCTTGTGTTACTAAGCTTTGTTTGCAGTGATTGTAAACTGGTTTTTTGTATGAAGCAACTCATACTGGTAAGAAAATGCTTAATAGATAATGTCAATTTATGCATAACAGCCATCCTAGAAAAATACACATAGGCATTCCACAGTATTTCTAAATAAGACAGGTTTACCTTTTCCAGGGAAGTAATCAAAATATTCCTTTTTGGAGAACTAAGACTATGAAAAGAAAATGTTTATGGTTCCCTACTGGCACACAGTTATGATTGACAGAGAAAACCAACATGTATGCCACATGAGACGTTTTGTTCAGAAACTTTCAGGAGGGTAGTAAATTGGTGTTGGCACAAACACAAAAAAAATAAAATGACTTGATTCAGCAGTTTTCAATTCTAAATCCCTAGGCTCCAAAGAAAGAAGTAAATATTCATCAAATGATCAAAATTTATATTGATTTTTATTCTGCATTAGCAGCTCAAAGTCAAGATTCTTGACAGGGTTGATGTCGGTTTGAATGATTCTCTTTGAAATAAGGATACAGGCACTGGGCTGAGTGCAACTGTGCATTACTCAACCACAGGAAAAGACTTAGAACTAGTATTTTCCTATTAGAACTAGACTTTATCTACTAGAACTAGAACTAGGAAGCTGAATTTTTTAAAGAATAGTATAAAGGCAGGCTTGTTCTGTACTGTTTTGATAACTAAATTGTTGTTATTAGTATGTAAAGTAATTCCTGTTGTTCCTTAACTAAATTGCTGTTATTAGTATGTAAAGTAATTCTTGTTGTTCCTGCTTTACTCCATCCTTTTTATTGTCATCTGACAACTTTTCTATAGTACTTCAGAGGGGAGCGGTAGTTCACATACGATAGTAGCCAAGTTAATATCAGTACTTCCCAAAGTTAAGTGTATATTAGAGTGAAAAGCTAGTCTGGCAGAGCAAAGGAAGCAAAGATTGTATCTGCACATTATACATCTTTAATTTTGCAGTTTCTGCCAGGGAGTAAATAAAGATCTTAGGGGAGGGAGTGGGGGAAGGAGGATGGAAATCCAGGGGAAGAGAATGTGAGTATGAATGCAGCACAGAAACACAAATGTGATGACTGTGATTACTGAGCTGTGAGATTTAATGAGAAAGCCTGTATTAGAGTGAAGTAGAAAATCATAACCATCACCTCTAGTCTATAGGAGTATAATTGTATCTCAGCCCCCAGCAAAAAGTAAATAAATTAGTGACATTTTAACAAACTTAAATATATTGAGATTAAAAGGGGAAGTTATCTCCATTACTGTACTGTTGCAGTATACTTGGGGGGCTTTAAGTACCTCAGCTTGCATTAAAATGAGATTCATTGTCGTAAATGGAAGAGAATAGTGTGTTTGTGGGGGGATTAAATAAAAAGCAAAGTGAGGCAGAAATACAGTAACTATCAAAGTGTTAACAAATTTCCCAAATGTCCTAGGTGCTTACAATTCAGCAAACATCTTTAACTGCATAGCTTTAAAATTAAATTTTACAAACATTATGGGTAATGCTTTAATAGTATGCAAATTGCAATGAAGTCAGCAGCAGCAACAGTGACCTCTCAGCAATACAAATATTTTATGTTTAAAACAGTTATCTTTTTACATTTCTCTCTACCTCAGTAGGTGTTAGGTGCTTCAAGAGGGTCCTCATCTGAGGATCATAAATAAAACAGAAGCAGTCTGTGCCTGCCTTTTATACATGGTGAGGCAGTAGTACACACCAGTATATTAAGCTATGTATTCTGCTGTTGCTACAATAATTGCTAATATTTTTACTAATATATTTCTTTTATTTCCTCAAAACTCTTTTTTGGATTTTCTGTTTCTAATTTTCCTCAAAAACCACACACACACAGATATATATCTCACACATATATACAGATAGGAAAAATAATGTATAGGAAAAAAATACTTAACCTGCATTTCTCTGCTATTAAATAAATTAATTTCCCCCTGCAAGAGAAGAAAAAGCGATCTTAATTAAAAAAAAACAAACAAAAAAACACACACAAAAACCAACAAAACCAAACCCAAACCACTTACATTGTATAGTAAGAAAACTTTGACATCTGTAGTGTTAATATAATGTCAAATAGACAATCTAGGCATGGGAAGAATCCATTTCAGAGGAAATAAAATAAGCATTCAATAAGAGTTTTTGAGGTACACTCATTGTAAGAGTTTGGAATTGAAAATGTTTTACACTATTGAGCTTCTCAAAATAGTTGTCTCAAAATATTGAATCAAAGGAGGCTTTAACTTGAAACTTCTGCAGCTTTGTGAGTTAGTATGTCTAGGAAATCATGGAACTAGTTATTGAACACGTATATGTTTGTAATAATAAATATGAAGCATTTCTCAAGCATATAGAATTTTTAAATAGAGCTTCTTGGGGAAAAAAAGGAAACTGTTTATGCACTAAAAATAATTACTCTGTAGCATGTACACAATGATGTATTATTTTGCAGAAGGATTTAATATTTTTTTCTGTAATATGGCATCACCTTACTAGTAATTTCTCAATTTTATGTAGGTTCCTTTCAGCATAAATAACAGAATTATACAAAAATCTCTGTTCTTGAAAAGATATCAAAATGTAGAGCAGGAGTATTATTACAATATGGTAAAATTAATAAAAAGTCAAAGCGAATTACCAAAGTAACGTCAGATTCATACACTGCAAGTTTAAAGAAGTAAATAATTACCTTATATTTGATTCCAAATGTGATTTTTCAATATAATAAATTCAGATAACTTGGAAGACACTTTCTACCAATAAGTTATCAGTTTTCACTTCACTGTAAAGCAATACAGCTCCCAGTGATGAGAAAAGAGATTTTCTCCAAAATACGCACCAATTAACTCTCTGAGCAAAATTTCCAAGGCAAAGGCACAACATTTTTACATTAGCACAGTCATGCCTTCCTGGGATGTGTTGGGTAGTTTTCCCTAAGAGGCATTGGTTTTGCAAAACCTACCATCCCTCATTATTTTTAAATAGAAATACACGTATCAGTCTGCTGCAGAGATGGGGCCAGAGGAGTATGCACCATCAATCTGGAATTTTACTTGCACAAGTGTGCTATCATGAATTCTGAACATTGGTACCTTTAACCTTAAGGGCATGGCTATTTTGGGTGCCCAGCCCTACAGATCATCCTAGATGCATTACCTGTCCATGTGGTTTGGTACACAAGCCTTTTAGAGGAGCATGACTGTTAGAAATATCAGTGTTTTGGATGATAGACTCTTTAAGAATCTCTTTTTAAGCTACTTCATTGCTCTAAATATGCAAACAGAAGTTATAGTTGGAGCAATCAGAACTGTGCAAATAGTGGAGTTTTTAATTAAGATTAAGTTTAAAATTTTAGCACATTGAGGAAAGAATTTCTGTGTCTGACTAGTCTTTCCTCTTCTTGGCTACTTGGGGCTTTTGAGGCAGGCCCAGAAAGTTATTCAACCTTGTGTTTCAATACAACAAATGTGTGTTCTGACCTCCTATAACAAATGGTTTTCTCTGCTGGATAGGGAAAAAACCAAGACAAAAGGTTGTATTGATGAATTACTATTTTCATGGGACAAATTTTTCTAGATTTGTGAGAATGGGACTGTTTGGGCATGCGACAGTTCTTGTGGCGTGTGAAAAGGTGTCACTTGAAGGAACTGGAAGGCATGTGGCAGTTTTGATGAAAGACGCTCTGTTATGTTGATGGGTTCGGCTGGATCTGCATCCTTGTTAATTTGTGTGTTCTGCTGGTTTTAGCAATCACTATCTGTCAATCTAGCCCTTTCTGTTGTCAGAGCAAGCCTGTTCCCCATCTGGCCCCCAATAATTACAAACCCTTCTTTTGCATCCCACCTGTCAGTCTCTTGCTCTGCAGGCTGGAGAAGCAGACCTGAAAAACAAGGGAAGTAGCAAAAGATACTGGCCATTGTTCAGTTCCTATTCTTACAAGGAGTTTTTTCATCTCACAATTTTGGGATGCTATTGTCAGAAACTATTGTCTTGAAAGTCTCTGGAGAGGTTAATCCTTTCGTACTTTTCTTCAATGCTTTTTGGTATTTGTGATATAAGAAACTTCTGTGGGTACATAGCTGAGATCTGTTTGATGCACAGGGCATGCCACACTCTTATGTCGTATTTAATGTTACACCGGGCAGAACCAAAGGAAGGGGGACAGTCAGGAATTAGACACCAAAAGTCCAAACTTTAAATTAAGAGCATAGTCAGGACACCTGCATGGACTTGGTCAGACAATGCTGCTGAGGCCACACTACTGATTGCATTTGCACTCCACAGTTCTGAAGCCACAGATCATGTTCGTAATCTTTATGAAAACCCAGCAAAAAACCTATGTATTTCTGAAAGCCAAGGGAAACCCTGCAAAAAGATACTGCTGTTGTTCACTGTTGTGTTGTGTTTTGATGGCTCTGGGAACTGCCTGAAGTTCTGGTTGCTATAACAAGCACTACTCTATCTAAAATTTCATTTTATGGCTCCAATGGACGGGCTTAAAATTCATTGTGCCGTTACTTCTGCTACTTAAGCTCTATGATGAGTTTAAGTACCTTGATAAGTAAGAATGTTGTTGCCTTGTAATTTTGCTCATTCTGTGTGAAGGTTTCACATTGTTACGATGTTTTTAGTGCACTAAAAAGTAAAATGATAACATTATTACTCATAAAAGCATTTCTGAGATTTATGATGATAAAAACACTTTGCTAAGATTTTAACGGGTAACACACAAACCGTGATTAACAGAATTAATTTCCTGCATGATCAAAAACCAGCATGTCCTTTGTAATAGGACTATCAAATGTGCAACTCACAGTAAACACATTTTATTTTATAGGATTATTTTTTAATCCGATTCCATTCTGAAGACAGTATGCAATATGAGGGATGGAAGAGGCAGGGAAGCCAAAAGCAAAACGGGTAACAGACTAAAAAAGAAGTCAACTGGAGCCAGGTCCCCATTTTAATTGTGCAAAGTGAGTAGGGAAAAAGAGAAAAGAAGGGGGAAGAGGAAACACCCAAAGAACCCCCCAAACAAACAGAATACAACAAAAGATAAGAGTTACAGTCTTGCTTCAACAACAAAAGCAAATGCCTACACTTGCAGTAGAAGCAGTGCTTCCAAGAAGCCACTTGAATTCCAAGAAGCCTAAAACTGCCAACTGGTGGATTAAATGATCTTAAAGGTCTTTCCAACCTAAATGATTCTATGATTCTGTTACACACTGCCATTTAAAATGCCAGTGTGAATTCTTGGAAGTACTGCATCTACCCTAAATGTTTTCAGCAGCAGAAGACCTGTTGGCTGGCTATGGGGATGGAGTGGTGGATGATCAAGTCTGTATATGCGGCCTCCTGACTGCCAAAGAACTCTCTGTAAGCTACATCTCCATGGAAGGTATTTTGAGCTGTGTGCTCAACATAAATTTATTCAGTGGTTGCATCTGTGACAGAGCCAGCATCTCTTTCATGTGCTATTATGAAGTCTTCTCCACAGCTACATATATGGAGAGGTATACATATAATGTGGAGAATTAGACAGAATATTATGGCAGAAAACCACAAAAAATGCTTGAGGGCAAAGATATGACCGCATAAATGCTACTGTGATCAATTTAATTCTGGTAAGGAATTAATCCCAATTTTGTCTCTCAAGAAATTTACCAATTACAAAGATATAAAGACTGCCAAGCTGGGATATGCATCCTTTTATAATCATGCTAGTGAGTTTGCATTTCTATACAATATGCATATAGGTGAGCCTTTAAGTCTATATGCTGTGCAGTGCCATCTGACCACATCCTTGTTTGGTGGAAACTGGAATTTGTGCTTCAATTTAAGAAGCAATGTTTTTATCCAGCTTAAGTTTACATAATGGCAGAGGAATTGAACTATGTCTGTATTTCATATGTAATTCTATAGTAATTACAGTCTAGTGTGGCAGTGGTATAGCTTTTCTACAGTACTGTAGAGAAAGGATAATAGGGTACTTTCATAATTCAAATCCAACTGAATGTATCATAATTAGTATTATATTTAAAACACAGAATAGTTTGCTTATGGTAACCTAGTTCATAACAAAAGACGTGCTCCCTAGGAAAGAGTGTCTGAAAATACTTTCCTTTAAACACCAATTCCATGATATTTATTCTAGTACATTCCAATATAAAATTTTGTTTCTGCAGAACAAATTAGCTCTGAGTTCTCATCTCCAATTTATATTGGTGTAAATTTTGAGTCCGTCATTTGACACTCTCTATACAAAATAACCTTTCAATCTCCTTCCACACACATTAACAGCCATTATCCCTTGTCTTGTCTTTCTCCACTTCAGAATAAAGTCATTCTAACATGTACGTCTAATAAGAAATACAATGTATTTTCATTGATTTGTATTGTCAATGATTACTCCTTCGTGTTATATAGTGTTCTGTATAGTAAAGGACATTGTATGTTGTCATGCAAAGCCAGTCTTAAGGAACAGATTCTGCACCCCAGGCTCCCACGGTTTATTTATAAGTTCTTGCTTTTTAGAAAATGAGCTTTCTGACAGTAGCCTTGAAAATATTTACCATTATTAACTGATCACTAGAACGGAATATTTGGCACAAGTATAACATTTTTTTCACTGTTTCCCCCCAGGACTACTGTTTTTTCATAGTCTTGTTCAGAGATTGGATCCCCTAGGCTGAGAATAATGAGAGCATTTTGTCATTTGATTATTGGCAATAACTCAGTTTAATTTACAACAGAATATTGTAAACTTATTCCATCCTGGTAGGTAGAGAATATGTGCAAGTATGTAGCCAGACCATCACCAGCATTTTTATTTTTTTTTTTACTGCAAAAATAGTCACTTAAAAGAGGACCATGAAGTTGAAAACAAGTGCTGAGTATTATTCCTTGGCATTTTTTTTTCCCCATGTTCAGTTTTCCACTAATTCTGAATTTCTACATCCTCTGAAAAAGGAGAAATTGAATTCCACTTCTGGGATGGGGCACTGAAAGTAAATGAATGACTGACTGCCTCCCACCCAGTTTCTATTACATATATTTGGAATGATGCATATCTCAGTAGACTTTCACAGGATTTGCTGGATATCCATGTGCATAGACATGTTTTTGTGATAAAGTTCTTATAGTTGTGTTAAGTAACAAAAAAGCACATGCAGGGCAATCTGAAAATGCACACTCAAAATAAGTTAGGATGTAAAGCAAGCATCTTTTCTGTATTTGATTAGCAATTCATAAATTTGTTTCTTCATTTTGCCAGAATACTGCAAAACTAGTCCTTCATTAGCACTAAAAATTTTAAACTGAGAATAAACTGCAATAGATTTATTGCATAACTGTGCTGCGTACTATTTTCTAGATAGCGCCTCAACCCTGTTAGTTCAGCTTCTGCAGAATGTAGTTTTTTGAGACTTAAACCGATCAATGCCTACTCGAGGTCTTCACAGCCTCTTTGGACTTGCAGTTGATATCAGTAGAACAGAGACAAAAAACACTTAAATACAACAGTGAGATAGATTAATTCATACAGAAATCAGAGAGATCCATCTGAAACTGTGCTGCCTGAATTTGAGTTGATGTAGGTATTTGCAATTGTTGAAAGCAGAAATTCAGTTTAAAACCAAACATAGTTGATTTATAGATGGATCATATTTCTGAGCTACAAGAACTGGGATGCAATTGCTTGTATTCAGGATTCGTAGAGTATAGTATTGGTGGAGTTCATAATCCTCAGTACAAGAGGGCCTTACGGCTGTGAGTAACAAATAGTGGATTCCTATTCAACCCTCTCTATATATTTACTTACCCTTTCCACAGTGTTTTTCTTTTCTCCCACTATTCTGTTTCTCCCATTTTCCATATACATTAATGATTTGCCTATTTACAGCTATTTTTGTGAGTTAACAGAGAATGAAAGATCTGTGAAAAGCTTCTTTATTTATTTTCTCCAAACATAACAAATCTCACTGTGAGAAGCAACTGAGAGAGAAAACTATAAATGTTTGAATGAGAAATTTTAAAAGGAAATATAATTTCCAAATCAGCTACATTACTACTCAGGAAAAATTGCACCAAGGCAAGGTATGTAAATATACCCAGCTACTATTACTGCAATCTTACAAAGATATTCCAGCCTTCCTTCAGACTTTCCCTACTGGCATTCTTCAGCACCTATATCCCTTCACTTGCATGCATTTTTGCTAGATTTTGCAGATTTCCCTTCTTCTCTCTTGCCTTCTCGCTGCTTTCTCTTTACAGATGCTGTTATTCCATAGATTGGTAACTCTGTTGTGCTGTCAGCAGCCAAGCAAAGTCTTCCCTCCTCCTTCAGTAGAAAATGTGAGAGTCCTTATACAAAATTTCCTCCATGCTTCCTGCATTTACTTGCCATAGCATCAAACAGTTAAGCAGGCATTCCACTCCCGATAGAAATAAGAGTATGTAGTTACACAGAAGTAGCAGGTTTTGAAAGATTATCAGAATTTGTAATATGTTTTTCTTTCAGTGAAGCATATTAAAAGAAAACAATAGCATATTGGTCCCGAAGTGCTTTTGAACTTACTCTACCCTCTGTTATTTGTCCTATTCCTAGGAGCAAGTATGGCAAACAGCACATTTTATCCTTTTATCATCTGGTTCTCCAAGCCTCAGAACCAAACTGATCACCACAGCTGCAATAAATAAAGTGTCTATTCAATAAGTTGTGATGCTAAATATTATTCAACATTCTTCTGTCCAGGCAGAGTCTGATGGAAAACAACACATCCCACTTACTGCCTTTTTCCTCGCAATTAAAATTGCTGAGTAATCAGTGGATGCCAGATATGGGAAAGCAGAATGTGAATAATGCCTATTTGCTTGGTTTTCCTTAAATTTACTATTTAAAACAAAAATACCTATAGCAGTTTGGCTTTCATTAATTACAAAACACAGATAATGTGTTAACAATATCAGTCTTGAAGCCTGTAAGAAATGTAATGTTATGTAGCTGCCTGTTCTGTCATAATGCATGATATCTAATGTCTTTTTGATTCATGTCCAGACTTTTTAACAAAGCATTTAATTTGATATCTGTCTCATGGAATATATAGCACATTCTCCTACAGAAACCTAAATAGTTCTGTTCTAATATTTGGCAATACACAATACTTTTCTCTGACTTAATAGTTCAGCCTTTTTAACTATCATTCAAGGAGAAAAATGATGGTGTGAATCATTAGGTTAAAATTGTTGCAGTCCAAAAGTATTTGCTTTAAATGCATTCTTTCTGAATTTTTTTGGGGAAAAAAAAAAAAAAGTTTTGTTTTTTTTTTTTCCTTTCTCTTTGTTTTCTTTTTCTAGGCTGAGGTTCAGCTATGCTATCTGGAAGCACAAAGAGATGCTGTTGAACAGATGTCCTTAAAGCTGTACAGTGAACAGTACAACAGCAGTAGCAAGCGAAAGGAAGAGTTTGCTGATATGTCAAAAGTTCACACAGTGGGAAGTAATGGGTAGGGAACTATTCTTTTTGTTGTTTTATTCTCACTGATCTGTATTTTTTTTTTTATATGATATACTTTTTCTTACTTCTAGTTAACCAGGTTGCTTCCTCCTAGGCCAAGAGGCATGGAAAACTCTATCAATTTTTTTTTCCATATATGAATGCAAAAAAATAATGGGTCCTGGATATTTTCTCAAAATCATGGTTTGTTCATAGGATTACCTAACATTATTTAATAGCAATCAATTATTTTGAATTAAAAAAATGTAATGTAATGTGATTTCATATCTTTTTATTTCTTAGCATCTTCCAAGGAAGCATCTTTATAATGTATTAATACCTCTGGAAAAACAAATTTCTATAATCATTATTCTGCTGGTGACTAGGAAATATGAATGTGAAGCCAAATTCTCTTACAGTTCACCAGTTCAAACATCTCAGTTTTCTACTTCTAGAAATCTTTGGTGTTAAATGTTTTCCCTTGACTTGGTCTTCTCTGTTTTTTAATAAATCTTAACACACACACGCGCACACACACACACACACACACGTACCCCTCCCCCCCCCCCCCCCATGTTAAATACGTATGTGCATATATAAAAGCAGCTTTTCATAATAGTTTGAGCAAAGAATCTTGGACAAATTAATCACTCAACTATGATAGAATGGAATCTTGCTGCCCATTTTTCACAACCGAGAAAAATTGTAGTTCTGGTTTAAGACTTTTTGTTGAAGGTCTTTTGAAAACCCTATTTTCCAGCTGCTAACTCCCCTAACTGAATATAAGAACATACTTGTGAGTTCATAATTGTGTGGGGCTAAAGCAGTTCAAAGGAGCTAGCTAGTGCTCATTGTTTGGGTACACCCTTTTACTGACAGAAGTTTTCTTGTAACCAGTAAATACAGTACAACTTGTGCCTACAGTTTCCTGTGCAAGCAAAGTCATTGACCAAGGTGTTCATGAGTTCTTTAGCTCCAAAACTTCTTTTTTCCAATCATTAACTCAATGGTGAGGTCTTGGAAACACAGTTTTATTAAATTACCAACTGTAAAGATAAATGAGCCTTGTAAACATCCCCTCTTATTATACAAAAAGATGACTGTTTTAGAAAAGTTGATGTGGGCTAATTATGTAGGATTACTGAGATCTTGATTACATATGCAGAAATCTGTCAGATTCTCAAACACGCCAGTGCAGCTAGTGCCAGCCATAAAACTAATTTGTTCAGAATTGGTGTGTATATGTATATAAATGTGCACTTGGGGCTACATATTAAAAAACAGCTTCTAATTTTGCAGCCACAACTGAATGCAAGCAAGAATTATGATTGGAATTTGTGTAGGACATAAGACAGTAAGACATCAAGAGACATTTGATTTTATTGAGGATAGGGGATATAAAGCTTAAGCCTCATGGAAAAATCCAGCCTGTAACTCTACACACCCTATGTGATTAGCAAATAAGCTCTTAAATGCACTTTTCTGTGCTCGTAATCACGTTTATTACTGGGAATGGTAATCTGCTAATGTTCCCTACCTTTTCAGTGCTGTGGTCATCTTTCCGGGCACAGCCATTCCATGTTCAGTCTTAGAGGCTCAACAGTGGCTAAAGGGGTGAAAAGACTGGAGGAAGACAAATACATATAATGTATTCAGCTGGATATCATACCATATCATGTATTCAGCCCTTACAGAAATTATGGCATGCTGAATTCAGATTGAAAACTTCCAGTTGAACCAGTCTGAGATATTGTATTTAACACAATGGAAATGCCTTTCAACTGTTTGAAAATACAGTTGATACAACATTTCCCTAATGAATAAAAACCATGGACACAAAAACTGTGGACAGACGTTCCATAGTAGGATGACCTGGCTAGAGACTGAGCTCTTTACAAAGAAGGGGTCATTTAGGAAAATTAGGGTACCTATCCATTAGCTATAGTGGAGATTTGACCTAGGAGAAAGAAAGAAGAGTTTGCAGGGAGAACAAAATTTATTATAGATGGAGAATTGTTTGTTTAGTGGGGAAAAAAGATTTGAGAAGTGGTTTTGTGTAAGAAATAACTAAATTAAGATAGGTAACGTAGTGTCTGCAGCATAGGGTGATGCAAGCAGGTGTGTAAACAGGAGATTTCCTGTAGAACAGCAATCTAGTTACACCAGTGATAGAGGGGCTTAACATGTATCTGCATGGGATAAAGGGTTAAAGTGATAATGAAGAGAACTGGATTAATACCTACTGCAGGAGAACACCAGCTGGCCAGGCTGCAAGAGGTAACCAAGAGTAGTTGAGAGCAGCTGTAAAATGTTGTAGCAAATCTGCCTGGAAATACTGTATTCCTCTCAAAACTGGGGAGGAATTTAAACAGGTACTGTTTGAAGATATGGGTATGATATTTACAGCACCACTGCACAATATTAAGGCCAGATCCTGGGATTCTATCATCACCTAGTATTGGGCCATCATGGATGAGGCTCTGAGATAAACACATTAGAGGGGTCTTCACGTATGCACAGAATATAATGCAATTTAAAGCTGTTAAGGTCAGAATTCCTATATCCTTTTAATAAAAACATGTGAAAGGAGTTCCAAAAATTGATAACCAAGGAACATGGAAGAACTTTTTCTAAAAACATGTGAAAGGAGTTCCAAAAATTGATAACCAAAGAACGTGGAAGAACTTTTTCTGGCTGAATATTTTTGTAGGCATACCATAATGTTTACAGTACTCTTAAATACCATCTGAGTTATACCAGCAAAGAAATAATACAAACTGGAAGTGTATGTTAAACACAGGGAAAAAGACTGATGGAAATAGCTTCACATTTCTTTTTATTTATTAATGCCACAGACGAACTGGTTTTCTCATGGGAAAGGTGCTCATGAATTTTCATTCAAAATAATAAATTGATGTCCATATTTTAAGAAATATGTTTAGGGGTCAAGGGATTAGATGTGCAATTCTGCATATCTGATTCCCTGTTTACCAAGATAAAATATACTTCTTAATGTAATTTTAGTTATTATGCAGCTAATGGTTTTATCTTATTAACCAAAAAACCTATATTAAGGAAGTTTTTGTTATTTGCCCTTTAACTAATAGCATTCTTGTTGGCAATGTTTGGGTACTTATAGTGGAGGAATATTTATCTGTAATAAACCAATGACCTAATTTATTCCTTTTTTTAGCAATTGATGGATTTGGATAATCAACCAAAATTAGATTTTTATCTATAGTTCTTGCATCTGTAAAACATTTCAGTATTTCAGAAGTTATGTTTTCCCTGATTCTGCTTGTGGAAATATAAAAAAAACTAAATTAATCTGCTAAAACCAGGAAGTAAAGATTCTGAATTAAAAAAAAAAAAAATAAAATTCGATATTCAATTGAAATACTGACAGGTACATTTTAATCTTAACTTGTCACTGATTCTACGGTTTCCAGATTTTCTGAATGTCTTTTTAGCAGTTTAGTAACTTACCTCCTTTACCAAATAATAATTTAAGAGTAGATCCATCCATTTAGATGTGAGGCATTCATTTTTTTAAGAAAGGTACTTTTTTTTTAATATCAGAGTTATTTTAGAGCTATTAAAATATTGCATTCAAATTTAAAAAAAATGATAATCCTTTGTAGGCTGGCGTCACTATCTTCAGGCTCAAGGAAATAACTGCCATAGACAGTTTGCTTAAAAATGCTCCCAGATGACTTTATTTTACAGCAGAAACCTGAAAAAGAGAATAGGCACAGTACATAAACTTTGGGGGAGGCAGGGGTGGGGGAGGGCAGGAAATCCTCATTGCATCTTGCATACCTTCCTGGGCTTTTCCCAGTGAATCCTGTGTCTCTCACTCTTCATTTTGGGTGGAGTATCCTGTCTTTAGACAGAAATCAAAACGTTCAGTCTTTAAAGGACCAGTTCATTCTGTTACAGGAATAAATGTACCAATTTGGACTGTAACTAAGATGTGGTTCTATAGACACAAAGCAGATGTTTGGATCCAGCACATCTTCTGTTATATTAAAATCCCAGTCTGCCTCCTGGTGCTGTTTCCAAAGGCATCCCGTCCCATTCTGGTAGCAGCAGGTCATGAACATTGGTTGTAGGCTTTGTTTCCTGACATCTTCATATCTTCATTTAGATTTTTCACAGGTACCATCATCCAAGCCCAACTGAATCTGTACTGATCTATATGAGATGAAATCTAATCATCTTGCATATGATAAAACGTATGTTTTAATAACTGCCTGTCAGTTTTATGACTTTGGATAATGTTTGGATAAGATGAAAGGGGAAAAAAAGAGCAACAGATACTTAAGATGCAGTATGGTTATACCACTTTCTGAAGATGAGATAAAGATTCAGTATCACTGTAAATGTATCTTTCAAAAGAATTAGTTTTAGTTTAGTTTCAAAATTATATCTGAGTCAAATACCTCCTGAAACAGGAGAAAAGCCCTGAAAGCCAAATGAAACTATTATATTTCAACAATAGTAACTTGCACTTTTATGCTTGCTCTTCTTTGTAATAGCATTATGCCTACTTTCTCAGGGCAGCAGGCAATTTTAAGTAAGTGCACCTCATAAATTATTGAGCAAAAGTATACTAAGTACAGTGGATTAAACTAGAGAGTTACTTCAGAAGCAGGAATCAACACTTGGGCATTATACAAGACTTCCTTTGTTGTCAGCTCATTGAAAATAATACCACAGAAGGCAAATGCTTTCTTCTCTCTTGCTTTCTTGCAGAAAGACTATTCTACTTGTCACAACTTTATCTATAAGGTTTCAAAATTACCATGCATATGGTACTCTAGTTAATAACGAATGAAATGCGATAGCATTAATAACATTTAAAACATGTTTAGTTTATTGTTTCTCTGTTGAAACACTGCTAATTTTTTTAATGAGGTTGCTAGAAAACTTGTTAATAATTGGAGAAATTAGCTTTAGTGAAACATGCACTGTTGTTTGATCAATATGGGAGGTTTTTGATACTACTGGCAAGGCTTTTATTACTTTCAATTTTGCAAGTTTGAAGATCCTTTTTCAAGGGGTATTTTTCTGAGGAATGTGCAGTTTTTCAGTGTGTACCTTCTGTCTTGTATCACAGTGTTTTAGCAGAATCTATGCTTTACTTATTCACTAGGCTTTCAATAGAGAATCACATTAATCCTTTTAAGCTCCTTATTCTAATGATTTATTTTGTTGAAAACCGTAGTGATCCTCTTTGAATTTTAATGATTGCTGGCTATTCAAGGATTCATTGTTTTGACTTCCTGTCCTTACCTTTGTTTCTTACATGTCTGTAGGGAACACCTGTCTAATACTGTATCTGGCCTTAGTTCTCACTGGCTTACCATATTCGCTCAAGCCTATCTTAAGGCGTTAAGTTGAAATGCTAGCTACTCATCCATGAAAATAAATGTAGGATATTTACAGAGATAGGCAGATAGACAGCAGAGGGATGGCTGAATGGATTGAGTCATTTTTTGAAGAAAATAAAATTTTTATATGAAGTATATCAAGATGATTGTTGCAAAGTTTGCTCAATATAAAGCCAGCACTTAGAAAAACATTAAGCAACAGCATCTATGGGGGATTTCTATTTCAAAATTTTTGAAGCAAATGCAATATGCCAACAGTTGTCAGGATTTGGCATCAGCCACTGAATTTAGGTCATGGCACTGGGTTAAATTGGATTTCAGTTTTCATTTTCATCCACTCTGTATAAATACAGAATGTCTCTTTAGAAATATACCCAGGAACATCATGAGTTTTCAAGCATATATTATTCTAATACGAGATTTTAACAACTACACAGTATTTATGCATAATACATTTCATTCCTTATCTACAGCCTTTTGGACTTTGATTCAGAATACCAGGAGCTCTGGGATTGGCTGATTGACATGGAATCCATCGTGATGGACAGCCACGACCTGATGATGTCAGAGGAGCAGCAGCAGCATCTTTACAAGGTTAGCGCTACCGTTACTGCCTTTACCTAGCTATAGAAGATCTGATTAGCTTGACAAGTCTTTCTCTCACAGGATATCACTGCGTTCATTGTATGTATCATGGTGTCTATTAGAATTCCCTTCCCTGTCCCCAACCTCATTTCCATCCCCTTTGCGCTGACAGGCTGCACCGACATCATAATTGCAAGAAAGTTCCCTTTATCACATTCTATTTGGCATAATTCTATAGAAGGACAAAGATTTGTCTTCAAAATGAATAGAAATAAATGAAACTGCATTAATAAATAGACTGAAACAAAATGAAGGAAAAAAATGAAATGGTAGAATTTAACAAAATGTGTTTTGATTGGAGCTTTCAGCTGGATTTTTATCCACCTTTCAGACCTCATCTGCAAAGAAAGAAATCTGCCTTGATTTTGGTTTGCTGCTGCCAGGATACAGGACTCTTCCAATTTAATTTTTATTAGTTATACATAAAGCAGACATTGTCATGTTAAGTCATCACTCTTATGATTTCAGAAAAATGATTTTGAACTTGCATATTGATTATAGGGTCTTCATCTAACATATATGTATATCTTTCTGCACACACACACGATTTCTCTTATTTGTCATAGCAGTCTTAGCTCAGAAGCTTTATCATTTCTTTTAGATAGACAGTACTTTTAAGAAGTTCCCAAAAATGTGTGATTTGATCCTAAAATTGTTTCAGAGTTCACTGTGTGTCTGAGAAGCTGTAGTCTGTGGGTCTGAGGGGTGGTGGGGGAAAGAAAGGAGGGGCTTTTGACAGAAATATCAGGCTGCAGTAAATCTTCCTCATTTAGGCAATTTTTATTGGAGTAATTCTGACAGTTGTCATCCTTGAATTGCTTTGAGCATATGGCATATTTCAAAGAGCAGATTGTGAATCATAAAAAATAAAATTAATAACTAACCACAGAACCAGCAACAGTATAATGACAAGAAACAACTACCCTCTAGCTTTTTTTTTATTTCTTATCAAATAAATAGTACATTCAAGGTCAAATAGAAGTTGTTTTCTTTCTTCTATGATTGCATGAGTTGATAATTTCTTAAATATAATTTATTTTTTCTTACTTTGGCATCCTAATTTTTTTATAGTCTTCTTTCATTCTAGTATTCCTAATTTTAGGCCTTTTGTTTAAAATACCTAGTGAGAAAGGGTTCTCACATGAATTAAAATATATCTATAAATTGAAATATAGTTCAGATGCAAAGTTGTTTAGGCTGCAAGTAAGTTTAATTCAGTGACCTCCATTTCTTGCTTTCACAGTAATTTCTTATTTTTTTCTAATGATGTCTTTTTCATAACATTCTAAATACTTAATCAGACTTAATCGCACATTAATTGGCTAGGCTCAGAAATGAACAATGTCAGAATGGGTAAAAAGTTTCTTGCAAATCTAAAATAGTGTTTTGGTAGTGCCTGTCCATATAAGACCAGCTTGTACTATGCCTAATCTAACCAGTATTTAGTCCTATACTAAAAAAAAATCAATAAACAGAAATGTTAAGAAAACAATCCATCCCTAAATATGAAAAGGAACGAAGATTAAGCAGTATTTTAGGTACTGTAAGTATTTTAGGTACTATTTAGGCTACTTCCGTTTCTGCTATCCAAGTGTAACCATTAAGTATATTTACAGATGGTAAGGCTGGGTTAATAATGCACAGTGAGAAGAATAAAAGAGGGAAATAATTTAAGAATTGGCTTGCAGTACAGTATGATGGCAAAATGAAGAATATTGTATATTCAAAATGGGAGGTATTAGTTTCTTAATATTATGAAATTCTTTATTATAATAGGCACGACACTTCCAAAAGCAGAAAGTTTGTGTCAGGGAGAGTAGTTGAGTCTGTAGTCTGTGCAGCACAGACAAATCAAGACTGCTTCCAAGCACAGGCATCTTACTTCTGCAGCTTCCGCAGAGAGGTCATCTGGTAATTAATAGAGCCCCTAACCCAAAAGTACCTATCTGGTCACTGCAAAACCACTTGAAGAAGGGTAGAAACAGGCTGCAGGCCCTCCCACAGTGAGTATTCTCTCCATATACCTTTCTAGTGAATGCAGCAAGCAAATTGTTAAGTTTTGGAGGAAAGACTTAACTAGGAATGTGGAGTTTGGTTAAGAGATGACTGAGGAGTATCCATAAAGCAGGAGGAGTATTTGCAGGTAATGTAAAAAGCTTGAGTGCATAGCATTAAGATCTATTGGCCTTCAAAATAAAACAAAGCAACAACAAAACCACAAAAAAAAAAAAAAAAGACCAGAAAACACCCCCCCCAAAAAAACAAAAAACTACAAAAAAAAAACACTAAAAAAAAAAGTTTTAAAAAAAAACCTTCCAAAGAAGTGTCGTTGAAAGCCCCATAATTTCAGACATTCAAAAGTAGCCAAAAGAAAACATTAGCAAATGTAATTGGAGGAACAGTTTTGCATTAGTGAGGAGAGATCAGATAAATCGCTAAGGTCTTTATCATCCTCAGTTTCAGAAATTTGTGTAAGGATGCATCATGCCCTCAAAACCAGTATTTGTAGTTTTATAAAACTAGCCTAGTAAACCTCTCTTCTAATCAATCATGACACCTTTTTTTATTTTGGAGGTTCTTACACAGAGCCATGAATGGTCTAGTGCTCACAGCTAAGGGGCAGGAGCACTGCCTACGCTTCACAGTGAACACAGCCATGCTGGTCTGTAGGGAGAGAAATCTGTAAAGAGAAATTCAGGCAGCTATTCTCAGAATTCCTCAATGACATGGGGTGTTATGAAAACACAGGTCCTGCTTTAGTTATTCTTTATTAGTTACAGCTTCAAATGTGAACCTGCTAATTGCACTCTGCATTTTGGTGAATTCTCCTAAACCCATAGATCCCTCTTCTCAGTTATTGAGCTGACAAGTAATTGCACCTCTGAGCCAGCTCAGCAAGGCACCTCTGCCAGGGAACCTGCTGTGGTATCACTATTACCAGCAGTAATCATTGTCCCTGAGGAGTCTATGTATGGGAAGGAGCAATGATAAAACAGGTAAATCGGAAGGGAAAAGCATACATTAAAGCAGCATAACATAATATATAAATGCTAAAATTGCATATGGGAAAATAAAATATATTTTCATGGTCAGACTATTTTCCCAGTGCTCTATGTTCAGATTTAATATAGATTTAAGTCAACTCTCAGCTTAATTTTGCTTTGCAATATTCCAGGAGCTTCATAGTTTTTTTTTATGAGGATACTTATTACCTCTCTTTAACTAGGTTTTATTTTGCCCTTAATATAATAGGAGGAGCACAGCCATATTTTTTTTAATATCTGAATATGTATATATGACTTTCTCTAGATATTGTAGATTTCAATGCAAAGATTTACAAAAAGAGAAAAATGTTCTTTCTTGCTATGCTACCCCATAGCTGTAAATGATTTCAGCTTTACAGTCTTAAACTAGCTAATGGTTTAGAAAATCAACTAGTATTTGATAAAATAGCAGTCACAGAATGAACTGCTGATGGTTTATTTGTCCTCTGGTGCTTTATCTAAGTAAGAAAAAAAATTAAAAAGAGCATTTCCAAGGTTTTGGACTCTGGCTTTTTTGTACCACTGTAATAGTTCAGTTTAACACCAAATGTATCATGTTTATTTCATTTTAATCTACTGCATGTGAGTCTGATCTCATAAGCTCTAAGTAAACAGAACTTGCATTGACTTCAGTTGTATTCATACGCTGGAGGATCAAACCCAAGATCCTTCATACTGGAGGATCAAACCCAAGGAACTTAAACTCTGCTAATTAGCCCTTTAGTGGGAACTTGAGTAATTCTGTACTTTGAATGTTCAAAAATGAAGCAAATCAGTATTTACTAGACTGTGGAGATTAGAAATGAGTATACTAGGCAGAAAATTTAATGATAATTCTTTCAATTTTCCTCAGAAGATTAATTGCAGAACTTAATTGTGTTAGATTAAAACTCCATTTAAATAAGTACAGTATGATTGTTAAAATTGTTAGTATGTTCAGAATAAAATTAACTAAACATTTTAAAATATCAAATAAAATAAATATTTTTCTGTCTGATCACAAGTAATGTATAGTGGGTTTAATACAAACTGCATAAGCTGTGAGTCTTTCCCAAGGAAGTCTTGAGCAACAAAGGTCATGATAGATGGAAAAAGACCCTTACATAGTAGTGCAGAGATTTTGAAAACAAACCAGTTGACACAGCTTTAAAACAGGTTAACTGCTGAACTATTTCATCAAAGGGAAGCGGCTCACTGTATTAAATGACATGAAAACGCACAGCAAAAGCTACAGATACCTTTCAAAAAAAGTTGAGGGGAAAAGAAAAAAAATCTCCTAGCAGTTTTTGTTTCCCTACTGGAAGCTATCCCTCCTCTGAAGGTGCAGTTAATTTTCTCCTCTGGGTGTGCTGCTGCTCCATTGTGCCTTTCTCCTGGCTCAGTGTGCTGTGGCCCCGAGTGGATCAAACAAACCGTGGTGAAAGTTTCCCTCATTTGCATCACTTCTAGACAGCCCTGTCGTACTCTTTGCTGACAGGAAATCACTGTCTTTGTCACCTTTCTTCAGTGATCTCCTTTTGGCAGAGATTGGCCATGTGACCAGGATTAATCACAACAGTTCTGGCTCAGAACTCAATGACATGTTTTCCTCAGCACTTCAATAATGGTGTAGAGGAGTCAGTAGGAAATGACTGCATTAATTTCAGAGTGAAAAGATAATTAACACTTAAGGACTTAGTGCTATAACCTATGGAGCTATTATTCAAATTAAAACTAATTTATTGAAAACTTGTGGGAAAAAAAAAAAAAAGAGAAAAAAAACCCAAAACAACCAAAATTGTCCTTTAATGCAACTTAAAATAATCTTATGAGAGTCACAGAGTTTAAAAAGAAGCCCAAACTAGATTTAATGTGATAATATAAATACATAAAAATTTACACATTTGAAACTGGAGACTAAAGTATGTAAAGTGCTTACTTAGATGATATGAATAGGATAATGGCAAACAAAAGCAGCAGTGTGCTCCTAGAATGCTGTGCTTCAAGGAGTTTCCTTGGCAACAGAAATGCAGTTCCAAAAGTAGACAGAACTTTCCTCAGAAAACATACTATTAATAACAACCTTCCGGAACAACTTGGAACAATTTGACTACTTGGCAATAAAATGCCAAGTGTTCTGCAAATTAATCTAACACATAACAGTTATATGTTTCTCTTGCCCATAATTCTCCTGAACTGGGGGACTGAGTTCTCTGCTGTTAGAGGATACAAATGTGCAAAGCAGTTCCAAATGCTGTGCAAACAGAGAGAGGGCTCAAATAGCATCAGCCTATAAGGATCAATTAATGTCTTTCGTATCATTTTAATTTGTAAAACAGATTAGTTTAATTGGATTACTTCGTTCCATTTAAAACAAGTTCTGCGTACCTACTGAAGCCACATTGTTGTTCAGTTTTTATTTCAAGCAGATTTTCCATATAAAGAAAACTTATTGAAAGATTAACAGCCTGTAGTGTGATATATTTGGACAATATGCTTTGGGGACTGGTTATAAACTAGAAAACATGAAGAATTTTGCTCCTATACTGCGTGACACAGGATAGCTTCTGTCTGTCTAGTAATCTATCAGTGCCTGCATGTTGCTGCTAGAGCAGTCGCTGGTGGAAAATGGTGATTGTCACTTTGGAGGAAGCTCTCAGCACACTGCAGGATTGAGCCTCTTGTAGGTAGTAACTACAAATATGCTATGCATGCAGTATTTTTAGATATGTCATCATTTCTGTATGAGCCAAGAGAATAAACTAATTTCAGATTTGCCTTGCTAATAGGAATCATTAGGATTCCGCTAAAGGCCATAAATTTACTGGACAGGAAAGGTAGGCTTTGCTACTACCTTGACTTTTCCTGAATTCTCAGATCTAAAGGTTAAAAGTAATCAATATCTCATTGTGCAGCCTGATAATAAGTAATAACCATGATGTTAAAATCTAAATGACTGCAGATAGCACTTAGGTGTGTTGACCCATTTGGAAAGGCTTTTTAATTGCAACCAGAATAGTCATAGTTTGCTAATAAACGTTTGGGCTACCTTGCAAAAATCAACACATTTTTTAAATATTTCTTTAATGCTATTAGCAAATTATGTCCCAAATTATGCCCCAAAATCAAAGCTTTTATTTTATCTGACACATGTAACATTTAAAAAAAAAAAAAAAATTATTCTGATAAATAGTATCAGTGACGGTATTAATTACCAATAGTAAATTACAGCACTCTGCATACATGGATTGATACATGCCTTAATGGAAGTTATGCCTTTGACATTGTAGTATGTTTTTAACTGTCATAGATAGTAAAATAATTGAGCTGAGTTTTGCACAAAACTCTGACATCAGTTACTGTTCTTCACAAAGTTCAGTAATTTCTATGTACTAGGCAGCTTGTTTTTTTGCCCCAACAGATTAATCATAGAATCATAAAATCATAGAATCAGCTATGTTGGAAGAGACCTTTAAGATCAAGTCCAACCATTACCCCAGGACTGCCAAGACCACCACTAAACTGTGTCCCTGAGGGCATCTCTATGGTTTTTGAACACTTCCAGGGATGGTGATTCCACCACTGCCCTGGGTAGCCTGTTCCAATGCTTGGTCACCATCTCTGTGAAGAAATTTTTCCTAATGTCTGATCTAAACCTCCCCTAGTGCAACTTAAGTCTGTTATCTCATGTCCTATCACTTGTTACTTGGAAGAAGAGACCGACCCCCACCTCTCTCCATCCTCCTTTCAGGTGGTCGTATAGAGCGATAAGGTCACCCCTGAACCTTCCCTTCTCCAGACTAAACAACCCTGGTTCCTTCAGCCATTCCTCATAAGACTTGTGCTCCAGACCCTTCCCCAGTTTCGTTGCCCTTCTCTGGACCTGCTCCAGCACCTCAATGTCTGTCTTGTAGTGAGGGGTGCAGAACTGAACACAGCATTCAAGGTGCAGCCACACCAGTGCCAAGTACAGGAGGATGATCACTGCCCTAGCCCTGCTGGCTGCACTGTTTCTGATACAGGCCAGGATGCCGTTGGCCTCCTTGGCTGCCTGGGCACAGGCTGTCTCATGTTCAGTGGTGTCAATCAGCACGGTCAGGTCCTTTTTCACTAAGCAGCTTTCCAGCTACTATTCCCCAAGCCTGTAACATTGCATGTGGTTGTTGTGGCTCAGATGCAGGACCCAGTACTTTGACTTGTTGAACCTCATGCCATTGGCCACAGCCCATCAATCCAGCCTGTCCAGATACCTCAGCAGATCAACACTCCCACCCAACTTGGTTTCGTCTGCAGATTTACTGAGAGTGCACTCAATCCCCTCATGCAGATCATCAACGGAGATATTAACACTAGCCCTGACACTGAGACCTGAGGGACACCACTAGTGACTGATTGCCTGTCCTGGGTTCAGCTTTAATGGTTATTTTTCTACCTCCTAGTAGGTGGTACAGTGCTGTATTTCAGCTTCATTCTGAGAACAATGCTGATAGCACACCACTGTTTCAGTTGCTCAGCAGTGCTTACCCTGATCAAGGACTTTTCAGTCTCTCATGCTCTGCCAGTGAGGAGGGGCACAAAAAGCCAGGAGGGAGCAGAGACAGAATACCTGACCCAAACTAGCCAAAGGGGTATTCCATACCACAGCACGTCATGCCCACTATATAAACTGGGGGAGTCACCCTGAAGGGCAGATCGCTTCTCAGGTCAGGCTGGGTATTGGTTGGTGGGTGGTGAACAATTGTATTGTGCATCACTTGTGTTTGTTGGGGTCTTTTTTCCTTCCCTTTTTAGTTTTATATTCTCTCCCCTTGTTATTTCCCTTACCGTTATTATTATTGATGGTAGCAGTAGTAGGTTTGTGTTACACCTTAGTTACTGGACTGTTCTTATCTCAACCCATAGGGTTTACATTCTTTTGATTCTCCTCCCCATCCCACCAGGAGCAGGAGGGAAGAAGGGTGGAGTAAGCAAGTGGCTGCATGGTTCTGAGTTACTAGCTGGGCTTAAACCACAACATTGCCAACTAGATGTGATATCATTAAGATACCATTAAGAACCTCCATGACTTTCCACACTAGGAAAACCCATTGTTTTGATTGAGAGGTCTCAGAAATGTCTGATACCCCAAGCAGTAAGAATCTGACTTCTATCAGAACATCAACTAAATAAGTTCGGGATCTGACACAGCAAAGTTTCCTAGTCTGTTATTGCAGGGAGTGATGAAATTGGTTAACTTTTTCTATGCAGAGTATTTTCACTTCAGTTGCACTAGAGGACAAAGTGAAAACTCCTTTGTGACACATCCTATAACAACCACCTCATTTTTTCACTGGTCCATATGTTTAATTTCCTTCCTACTTCTGGCAAATTTTGCATTTTAAAAAGCAGAAGAGAAAATAATTTCTAATGAAAATTTTACTTGAAGCACTGAAATGTTAAGTTGTGATGTCTATGCATAACTACAACAGGAAGACACTGATTACCATGTCTACAGAATTATAAAGTCAGTTTAGAGAGTGGATAAAAAAAGAATATTTTTACATTTTCTGGGTTAATTCCATAATATATTTCAAATGTAAACATGCATTTTTAAAAGCAGTGTCTGTTCTATGGAGACTCCCTGTACTTCCTCAAGAAATGGCTTCATGCATTTCACAAAAGTGGGTTTCTCCCATTTCTTCCCAGCATGACATTGAAGATGAACTTCATATTTTAGCAAAACAGTACATTTACTGAGCTTGTAGCAAAAGCCAGCACAGCTTTTTGGAGATTGAAGCAGTGTGTCTAGAATGAAAGAGGCATTCTGCTTCAAACAAAAGTAGATGTGTACCACATAGCTGTCATCACCATTCCTTACTAGAGCTGCAAAATGTGGACAATTTACAGTTATCACGTCAAGCATCTTAGTCAACTCCACATGCTCTGTCTTTGTTCCCTTGCTGGTATAAGATGGTAGGATGAGGTCCCAAGCAGTGAGACCTTAAAGCATTGTCAGATATTCAGTGATGAAGCACTAATAGTCTGACATGCTCAGCTGTGGTGGTTTGAGTGCATAAATCCATCAGGAAATTACCCAAAGCCGTTTTCTGTTCATCAAGCATTTTTAGCTTTTAAAAAATGGATACGGCACCTTAATTCATCCCAAAGGATGATGAAAATTACAATCTTCATTGTTTTCTATATGCTAGGACTGCTTAGTGTCCAAACAAGGTAGAAGGAGCCCAAGTTTAGTTTCAGATATGATAAATTATTCACATTCTGTGAAGTACAGCACTTTAACTTAATCATTGGACTAAAAGTCCCTAAGAAAAGGTGTTATACTTGTGCTGTTATATATGCAGTCAAATGCCAGGGACATCAATACCGATGCTGCAATGTTCTTCAGTACTCAGAATGGAGTAAAGAGGCCATATGATGCTCAAGAACTTGGGCATATTCTGGTTTAAATTGTTCTTAGCACAACCTTTCAAATTTATCCTTTGGTCTAAAGGAGTTGAATTTATCTGTATTTTCTTGTTTCCTGGCACCCTGGATCACGTGCAGACCACATGTAAGCAGTGCAGAGGCTTGCAGCTGCCTACTGTGAGGCTAGTATTTAATGTATTATGGCAGATTTTATGGAAGTTCATATGAATCAGCTGACTAAAAGCTTCTCATGAAGTGATTTGTGAATTTGCACTCAATATTCACTCATAAAGTCTCATATACAGTAATGGCAAATAAGAGATATCAGCCCTTCATAAAAATGAAGAAGTTCAAAGAAGCCAGGACAGGTTTCCTTTTATCATACTGCATCTCAGAATTTTTAGTCTAATATTTCACAGCTTTTGTTCTGGGTTGTGAAACCATGTGCTGCTTTTAAGATCTTATACAATAACTGTAACACGTAAATGGTTCCATCAGGTCAGATAATAGTCCTGTGCAGTTCTCCAGATATTTCAGTTCCATGAGGCTGTTCAATAATTCTGAGCCCACATCATAGAACCATGGAATACCAGGTTGGAAGGGACCTTAAGGATTATCTGGTCCAACTTTTCTTTGCAAGCATGACCTAGACTAGATATAGTCTAGACATAAACCTTACAGAAGCCATAACATTCCACCTCAAGGAATCCCATAGGTTTAGCCTAGTGCTGTGACAAACCACCCTCTGTACAGTGTCTGTGCATGTGCTGCTCTAAAGCTTTCTGCCACTGGTCTCACCAAATAATATATTGATGTAAGATAAAATTAGGAGTGTTAATAACACACTGACAACATAATTTTGAAGTTGTGTCTGGACATATTCTTCTTGGTTTTTATCAGCTAGGTGGATTAGGCTGGTTTAGAGGGATGCAGACAAAAAAAATTTGCTAGCAAAAATGTGCTTGGCAATAGCAACCTAATTCCTAAAGTTAGTTGCCAATTTCTAATTCACTTTACAATTTCTTCCTCTCATACTCTGTGAGAAAATATATTTTTTTCTGAACATGTAGGAATTATGTGCTTTATTCATGATATTTTACTTCATAAATGTAACATAGGAAATACTCATCAGTATACCTCATAAATAATCAATACTATAATGTTGGCTTTTTTTTAAATAAACAAAAACCAAATGACCACAGAAGAACTTTTTTAGGAGGTTTTCTATGTGAAACCCAAATTCACAAAATCTCAAACTTGCACTGACAATGCATTCAATGCATACCTATTTAAATCATAAAAAATAAGTTGCACTGATATATACCAGTTTATAATTTCCTGAATCTGTATTTATATGTGTATTTTATTTGTATTTTTATTTTCAGAAATGCATATTGTATTTTATATTTAAAATACATAACATATAAAATATTTTTTAAAGGTATTTGTAAACTTTTCACTAATTAAGGTTAGGTGATGTTTGTTTTTTTTTTTTTTACATCGTGCATATATTTTTTAATACATTGTACCAAAAAATAGCTGCACCATTTGTATGAACTTCTCCTTCTAACAAGGTAAAATAAGTGATCACTATAATTGCATTCATAGTTGTTGCAGTTGTGGTTGTATCAGGTCCATTGGGATCCTAGGGTAGGCTCCAGTCAACTCTTGTGGCCAGTGAGAAACGCCTGTGGTTGTTCTTAACTTCTTGTGGGTACTGATATTTTAGCATTGCTGAAAACATGGTTGCTGTAGAATTTCAGTAATCATG
The DNA here is from genome assembly GCF_034315485.1 of Pezoporus occidentalis. NCBI lineage: Eukaryota > Metazoa > Chordata > Aves > Psittaciformes > Psittacidae > Pezoporus > Pezoporus occidentalis. The sequence goes on from NW_026912865.1 coordinate 698,172, forward strand.
AGCTGTAAATGTTGAAGTTGGCTCTATGGAGAGATGCTTTTGAGGGAAGACAGCAGTTGTACCTTTCACATCCTGTTATTGCAGAATGATGGGTGCTATTACAGATGTGCAGGACATACTCCATTTATGGCACTGAGCAGATCAGCAGCACAGTGTCACATGCTGCAGGGAAAGCGATGGAGAAGATGTAGTTTCCCCAGTAATGTACTGGGAGAAGGGATCATCTGTGAAGGCTGATTTAGACTACTTGAGGAGGTTCCTCTGACAGGTGATTCAGAGCAGGAGCTTAAGTTAAGCACTCTGAAATAATTTCAGAAGAAACCTTTTCTCTCTTATTTTTCTCACCACTGATTGTATAAAGAGGTTATGAAGATCAGCCTCACTCAGCGTTACCTCTCACTGACTTTCAGTTATCATGAAAAGAGGGGTTTTTAGTACCATTGTGCCATGTCTATGCAATATTCCAGTTTGAAACCCTGCTGTGGTACATCCAGATTTTGACAGAAATCACACTGGAGTTTGATCATCTCTGCTTTACCCATTGATTTTTCTTAGAAATGGGAGATGATAGATACATGCCATTTTTCAGGTGTTAACTTTCTGAAGGTGAACATTAGCCTTTTTGAATGATGTATTGAGACATATATATGGGGTTTTGATGTCCTTTATCAAGACGAACTATGTGCCTTCTATGTAGGCAGAAGAAGGATAATTCCCAAGATATCTTAGTTTGTTCTATGTGGAGAGATCAGATAAACACCATCTGAGGTGAGACATAGTTAATCGTGTGATCCCACGTTGCTCTCTCAAAAAGTTCATCTCTATTGGGTTTTTTTCTAGTAAGCATACGTAATTTATAGTCAGAGTTCATTTTTCTCCAGCCAGTCCGTAGTCAAATGCCTTATAGTGCCAGTATGGAAGATGTTTGCTTTTTTTATCCAGGTCCCAGGAAAAAAAAAAAAAGAAAACAGATCTTTTTGAAAATATTTTGTTTCTTTATTGTTTCAGTTCGGGTCAAAGGAAAATTCTACTCTTAGAACTTCTGCCTGATTTAATCTTCAGTTATGGGTTTTAGGTGTCTCTTTTTTGTTATCTCTCCACTAGAACACGTAAGATGTTTATGCCAGAGGCTGAAACATGTAATAGTCTAAATAAATAAATAAAAAAAAAGGAAAGGGAATAAATCAGGTAATGAAAATCACCTCTCTTTTCCACCTTTGCTTCTGTACTGAGCTAGGGACCTTTCTGTCCATTCCTCTTGCTGTCAGTTATGATTAAATGCTATGGCCATGGTGCTGTATGAGCCTTATAGTGCTTTTGTATAGTTAGTTTACTTGCTAAGTAGAGAAAAAAAATTCTGAGATGCCTACTGAAGATTAGAACGGGTATGAAGATACATATTTGATTCAGTTTTAATAAACATACAGGATAATTTTCTGGTAAATAAGGCCAAACAATATTTCTTCAACTCATGAATACACATGGTAGATTGGCAGCTAACTCACAGTGCCCAGAGGATTAGGCAGAAGCAAATAGGTTTCACTGCCAATGAAGACTATTGGTCTGGGCTCCCCCACCGTGCTGAAGTTCAAGAATCAATCGAGGGAGTGATTAAAGAGCTAGTTTAAGATTGAAAATATTAAATTCTTCCATCTTATTTCTCTAAATGAGATCTGAGACAACCGTCACATTAGAAAGGAAGTAAATATCTGTGATTACCTAGGTAAAACCACTGAAAATCGCAGGACATAGGTAGCAGTGACTATGAGCACCAGAGTTTTGTCTGGAACTCCAGACAAAAAAAAAAGGCTTTTCTTTGAGGCAACAGAAACAATGTTTTAGTCTCTAAAAAGAATTGATCAAAATGATGTAAATAGCTCTAAGTAAATTTAAAGCTATAAAAAGATTTTCTTAACCAATACCAGAAACAGAAAAGAGGATATGGTATGGTGCCAAAAACTAGAGCACCCATGTGTAACTGGAGACATAAAACATTTCTTAATTGTATCTCTTCCCCAGGATCACTTGTAAAATACACAGTTCCTATTCACAGGGAAGACATTAGAGTAAAGTGAATCTAATATATGCCTCCAAAGAGTGGCCAAGCTATCCAGAGAAGTGCCAAAATAGAAACAGCAGAACACACACATAGATGTAAGTCAAAAGAACCCATGAAGCAGGGCAGATGCAGACTGCCTGAAAATGTAGGCTTTTTAGTGTAACATATGTAGTGTAACAGGCAACAGGAAAAGTAGAAGGAAAAATGTTACTGAAAAAAAGAGCCAGGCAGACACATTGAATATTGCAGTTACCTTTGAAATTAAAGTACAGTGTCTGAAACCAATGAGAATTTAAGGTTTTAATGAAGAAGTAGATATGTGTAATATGACTTAAACAGATCTGAAGTTTCTCAGCATTTTGGCAATGCAGAAGGCTGCAGGCATTCAATTGCTATATTTGCAACTATGCTATTAGATCAATGACTAATTTGATACCAGCTGGATTGTGGAGCCAGCTGCAGTGCAACACTGATAAGGAGCAAAATTAGACTGGAGAGATGCAACCAAGCACTGCAGATGTGCAATGAAATCATTATGAGACCAGTGGATAAATGCAGTCAGTCAGTGAGGAGCCCCTGAAATCAGAGATGTCATCAAAGTTTACTATTGTTTTTCAAGAATTCTACACACCGTGGCCGCTGGTCTGTACAAGCTCTGGTTTCAACTGGAAAGCAATATTCAGAGCAGTACCTGAAAGGAACAGGAAGGTCACTGTGATTGCTCTCTAGCATTCTAGCTGAATATAACATATTTGAAGAAGATTCTAAGAGCACTTAGAGGTTAAATTGAGCTTAGCACAAAACCCCACAAATCACCCTAAAGACGGAATTCTGTTAGTCTTCAGTAAAACTACTGAAAAAGGCAACGTGGCAAAGCAGACACCATGCACCCCCAGAAAGTGATGCGGAGTGGATAAATTATCTACTACTGGCCAGAAAATCTGATCACAAAACTGTTGAACAAAATGCTGAGAGCCTGGGACATGTCACAGATTTTTTTTCAGGGCATCAGTGTTCACTGTGATGTCAAAACTGTTTTGGCATATTGATCTGAATGAACAGCACAGCCTGTTTTGCTACGTATTTTGCTAACTATCTGTAGGCTTTTATGCTCATCGCTCTCAGCTTCTAGAGCTATTCCAGTATAATATGGACAGGCACTCTTAGTCTAGTGAGCAGCTGATGGCAATCTAAACATAGGAAACAAAAATGTCGAAGATGCAATCCATAACTAACTCCTACATGAAAACCTGGACAGGAGTTTTAATCTGAATGCAGAAAACTTGAAAACATTTGAGTCACCTGTGGGTGGCATCTGTTGATTTTTGAAGGACTTTGCTGCTGGCCACGAGAAAACAGGAACCACTCAGGAAACAGGCAGAACCCTTGATAGAAGGACAGGCCAATCTTTCACAGACATGAACAATAGCTTTTACAAATTTTTTGCACATTTGGCAAAACCCCATGGATTTTTGCAGTGGTTAATATAGAGTGACTAAAAACTAACTAACTAACTAACTAAAGTTAGGGGACCAAGAGCAAATAAAATGTTGGGAGGGGGAGAAAGGAAGCAAGATGCCAGTCCTTGAATCGTATTTCAAAGGACTGAGCTTTAGGAGAATCTCTTGGTGATATAGAGCTCCTGTAGCAGTTCCTCTGTCATTTTCCTTTTCCCCACACTGTGCTAGAAGTAGTGAGTGAGTGTAGGTCTAAATTAGAGTTAAAATAGCATTCCTTCAAACAGAAAGCCCTGGTTTCTGAAATCAGTGAAACTAGGGGTTTCTCTCTTGCCCAGAAGCAACAGCACACCTTGATCCCTTCACATCCACAATGCACTTGTGTTCCAGGAGAGGTAATATGCCATGAGTTACCTGATGGGCAATATCTCACCTTTAAGACTCCGTGTGCTGCCTCTAGCTGTAAGCAGACCCACAGCCCACCTCTTTTTCTTTTTTTTTAAACCTTACTTCAAGTGCTGGATGTATCCCTACAAATTAATGAACAGTACTGAGTCCTCCAAAAAAAGCAGATTAACATAGTGAGGAACCTAGTATAGATGCAAATCAAAGAGAATATAGTTATATAAAGGCACATATCTTCATTTAGTTCAGTTGTATGTAAGATACATATCTATGTACATGTATTTTGTCTAACAGCACAAATGCTAAACAAGTAAGCTTTGCTATTCCTGGCATATTTCAAAGTTACTCAGAGTATTAAAATGTTAAGCAATATAATGTGTATTTCATGGAAAGTGTTTCTGTTTGGCTCACATTAAGTAAAATTGAACTCTTCCTGTTATAAGACAGATTAAAAGAGAGGTAGAATATTGCTGGCCCACTGCAGCAGGCAACAGCAAGCAGAAATGGTTATTGTGGGAGATAGGTTGAATGTATGTGAGGAGCTTTTTGTATCTCCTTTCAAAGCCGCGTGTCTCACAAGTTATTTCCTGATGGAATAACAGGGTATTCTCTCTCTGTGAACTAACCATTTCCACAGACAGTGCTCTTCATTGCCATGGTAAACCAGCAGGTAGGAAATTCTGACCTTGGTGCTGATGCATGCTTAAATGATAGCTAAAATTTTCTGGTTTGCCCCTGCGTGTTTAAACAGTGAGGAAATATATTTCCTGCATTTCACCCAAATGAATTCATGACAGAAAATGAATCTTCTACCAATTTCCCTGTTTCCTTCCCTTCAATCCAGTCACTGCACTACTATAATAACTTGCATATCATTTGAAAGCTGTTATGCTTATGAGTGCCTGTATCTGTTCCTAACATCTCTTTAGTGTCTGGGTAACCTCCAAACCGGGAGACCTAAAGTGATGGCAGATCTGATGGTTTAGGCAGTTGGTTCCGTTGAAGTCAGCATAGACCGTCTGGCTCATGCATATGATTTGCTTGTGAATTTGATGCAGAGGTCTTATGAGAAGAGGCTTTTATATTGATATTTATGATTTTATAAGGCTAAAAATAGCGCTGAACACCCACCATTTCCAGTTACATGCTTACTTCTTTCCTCTCTGGTGCTTTCTAAATTCTGCCCTCCTGAAGTATATGGTACCTTTTCCAGGCTGCATCTTTGAATTCTCTTTGTAGCTATATTCTATGATTCTGTACCTTTTAGCTTGCTGACTTAATCTGGCAGAGCCAGAATTTCCTACCTGAGCACTACAGATTCTAACACCAGTAGATTCTGATTGATTAAATCTCAAAACCAGGCACTCTCCCATGTTCTGATCCCTAGTTGTCAGGTCATCCAATAGTTGAGAATCTTTCTTGAAGTTCTGACCTTAACTCATCTATTCAGGCATCTCAGCTACTTGTCAGTAGTCGGCAGTGACCTTACATTTTACATCCACTTCTTTTGTGAGTCTGAATGTACAACGCTAACAATGGATTGCACTGATGCCTGCTGTCATTGCTTTGTATGGCTGTGAGATGTTTGGACCCAGATCTGTGGGCATAGTAGTCTTTGTTCCTACATCCTTTTAAGTAGTGATGCTGGCCAACATCATTTTGTGTAGCCTCTATTCAAGCTTCCCAGGAAAGCTCCTGGAAAACAATTATGTTGTGTTTTATTTTTTAATCCCGATTCTCTTCTGGTCTTTCCTAAGGGGCAGAGGGGTATGTTTTGATACACTGACGTGTTATGGGATTTTATTTTATAAGGTGGCATGCAAAAGCCTATGAATTTAGCTACTGACCATTTTTAACATGAGAAGATATTAGTCAACCTTGGTATCCTGCCTCAAGCAGCAGCCAGTCCCAGAAAACCTAAGATAAAATGAAGAAAATAATCTCTTTTCTATATATTTAAATTAATTCCAATGGTCTTTAGTTGATGGGGTTTATTAATTTCTTTAATGTTTATCTTTTCTTTGAATGGCCATCTCATTTTCTGTTAGATTAAAATGGATAATTAGCAGATTTGACCACCAGGTGGCCTACTACACTGTGTTAGCATGCGCCCTAACTCCGTCAGAAGTGTACAATCATATTTATTAAAACTTCCGTTGTTAGATGGCGTTATTCGTGAGTGCAAGTGGGACATTTGCAATCTTAACTTTGTCTTGTTTCTTGTACTAACCAAATGTAAGTGTATTCATGCCAGTGGGACTTTTTCAGGATGAAGAAAGGTTGCAAAATTAAAAACATACATAATGTCCTTAAAGATTTTTGCATGGTTAAAATATTCAAACCTTTTTCTTAAGTGCTTAATGGCTTTACCAAACGACAGTTAATTTCTGTTTCTGGCATTTCTTCCACACTTTATGAAAGAGGAAAAGAATCAAATCAGTTCAATGGCAACTCTTCAGGCATCAGTACAAAATGCCAATCACCAATGAGCTTGAAAAATTAACCTTTAATAGGGTTTATGTAGTGCTAGTGTAGTTGTCTAAGGTACAAAAGCTCTATGGCCTGTTATAAAATATGTATTAATTAATTTCTTTAAACTTCAGTTCTATGGCAACATATACCTCTAGCATAATAGCTAACTAAATGACCTAAAAGTTGACTCAGATGTAGATTTGAAAAATGTAACCTAGTACTGTTACGAACATGGAGTATTCAACAAAGTATACTCTTTTATTTCTAGAATTGTCACTAATTAGAAAAATGTTATTAAGATAGGAAGTACAGCCACTTAAACTAAGAAGTGAAACCACTTTATTTATGTCAATGAAGTGGAGGTACCATTCACAAAAGTTCTGCCACCATAAAAATCAGTCACCTTTGCCAATATTCTCAATAGAATGTATTCCTTAAAAAAAATTGAAAAACCAAGTCAGTAATGGGCTCTTTTCCTTACCCCTCTTTTTTTTCTCTTTTTTTTTTTCTTGAATTTTTCCTTCTTTCTTTGGAATTACTAAATTCCCTACATAGTGTAGCAAACATCTATTAACCAGGCAAATAGTTATATTTGAAGACATCATTGCAGATTGCTCTAAGCATAAGTCTTAATGGGCACAGATCTTTCCAATTCGTATTTGAACAGCCAGATAGCTATCATGACATGCATGAGTACCAGGATAGGCTTTCCACAAAGCAGGACCAGAATGTCTTGAGAGAATGCCAGAAAGACAAAAGTTCATGTCTTCCCTAGTGTTTGCTGTAGCTGAAGTCAATTCAAAGTATCCTGAATTTGCTTAATATTACTTCACTACTGGGTTTGTGTCCATATTTCCTGCTGCTGCAGTCCTTTCAAGCATTGCTTTCCTTCTCAGATATATGTCTATCTTTTTCAATTTTCAAGATATGCCTTTTCCATCTTCTTTAAGTAGAATTCAGACATTAAAACAACACTAACTTGCCAATCTCTAAATCCACTGACATTGCAAGTGTTAGATATATATTTGGATATCGATGTTATAGTCACCAGTTTATCAGTTTGCTTAGGGCACAGAGATTAGCATTTCCATGAGGCAACACAAGTCACCATAAACTTGTGGGGGTTTTTCCTGAAATCAGTTTTACTGCACAATCTTTACAGAACTATTCTTTTTTTTTGAATTGCTGGTTCTATTAATATACTGGTGTTATGCTATGTGCTGATTTCAGAGAAGCTCATTACAAAATGCTAAGCACAAAGAGGCAGATTCCCTGGGCTGTTGAGATCACTTCACATTCAACTTTACAATTTCCAGTGAATCTAGAGCAGTTGATAGCGTGCACTAGAAAATACTGTCCTTGTGGGTGAACATCTCATTTTTCTCCTGTTCCCCATCCTCCTTTACAGCATGAATAGATACAGAAAAAAATCCTTAAGTGAACCAAAGAACCTAACAAGTCAACCCCAAAATATACAGCCAGTATTGTCAATAAACACAAATTAAATCCAAACCCATTCTTTTTCATTTATATCAGGGCTGAGTTATCGAAAATTTGTTTTCTGACAGCCCTAGGAAGAATCAAGAATGCCCAGTGTGTGGCATTTGAGTTCACCAGCCTCTGCAAAAATTGTTCAACTTCTCTATGTTTTGGTGCTATAAAGTGCAATGCCAGAAACACTGAACAGTTAACCGAAGATCAGTGCAAGTTACCTGGTTTCATGTTTGGTTCTTACAGTAATGTCATGCTTTCACAGACAAGCGATTGGCAAAGGTATAAGAAGATAAAACAGCTAAAACAGGTAAAATTAAACAAATTCAAACTCGAAACAAGTCAAACCATTTCTAACAGTGAAGGAATTGTAGAATCATAGAATGGATAGTGTTGGAAAGGACCTTAAGGTCATGAAGTTCCAACGTCCCTGCCATGGACAGGGATGCCTCACCCTGGATCATGTTGTGCAGGACTCCATCCAGCATGGCCTTGAACACCGCCAGGAATGGAGCATTCACCACTTCCCTGGGCAACCCATTCCAGTGCCTCAACACCCTCACAGTAAAGAACTTCCTCCTTATATCTAACCTGAACTTCCCCTGCTTTAGTTTAAACCCATTACCCCTTGTCCTGTTGCTACAGTCCCTGATGATGAGTCCCTCTGCGTCATCCCTATAGGCCCCCTTCAGATACTGGAAGGCTGCTATGAGGTCTCCACGCAGCCTTCTCTTCTCCAGGCTGAACAGCCCCAACTTTCTCAGCCTGTCTTCATGCAGGAGGTGCTCCAGCCCCTTATCATCCTTGTGGCCCTCCTCTGAACTTGCTCCAACAGCTCCATGTCCTTCTTATTTTGAGGACACCAGAACTGCGCGCGCACACACACACACACACACACACACACACACACACACACACACATAAACTCTCTTTATTTTTCATTTTACCAAGGAATGCTGTGAATTTTCCATCATTTGCATCTTTGAATCAGGTCTGGGTGCAACACCAAAAGATCTTCTCCAGGCCAGAAATGTGAGTGCTTAATATATATAGAGAAAGTAAGAGTAGGGCACATTTTATACAAATGGTAAGGTTAGATTATGACAATTTCTTGAACTTCAGATCTATGAATCAGCCCAAGTTTTGTCAGAGAATATTTTGGCAGAATGCTGTTAGAGATGAGAAGCTTTCAGCTTTTACCATGCCAGCAAATAACAGTTCACCTTTAGCAGCAGCACAAATCCTTGAAAACAGACACCTGAAATCAGGGAAATAGAAAGAAATGTAGAAAAGTTTCTGTCAAGAAAAACAAAAGTTACTTTTGTTTCTGTCTTGCTAGTTGTTCAGTAGACAAAATGAGTTCAGTGTCACTGTGTTCATGTATTCTTTTAAGGTAACTGTTAGTGTTAGTTCCTACATGTTTGTAGAAATAAAGATTTATTGAGTTTAGAGCTGAGGTATTTTATAAAATGACTAAAATGTTTCATAAGTGCATTATTTTCAATCTATTGTGAAGCAAACATTAAATAGTTCTGAGCTCAGAGAATATATTCTGTTCGACAGGATGCTGAAGCGAATCTCAAAAGACTTGCTCTCCTACATCAGCGATCATCCCTGAGACTGGGCACAACATCCATCTCTATTTCAGTTTCCCATTTTAAATTGAGAACAGTATTTCTTCACCTCACATGAGTGTTGGAAGTCTGCAACTATTTGAAGCATAGGAATGACAAGCTTGAGCCTTCCTGTAAAAGGCTGCATTAGGCAAACCCTTGCTGGCTGCCATTTAGAAAGAGGCTTAGTATCTCTTCTAGTCACAGCAGCTGTTGGAGATACAGGCTGGCTTTCAGCACGTCCTGGATTATCTAGTTTCCAACATTTCTGGACAGAACTGAAATTTACAGTACCATCTCACTCCACTACATTGCAGTGTAACAGAGTACATACTTCTGTTCCTGTTGGTTCATGGTCATGCTTCCCATACTCCTCATAAGTTACAAGGGTCTTACAGAATAAGCCCAGTGCCACATGCAGGTGGTCTTTTCCCTTTTTCTTTTCCCATTATATTTGTGATGGTTCCCCCTCATTTTTATTGTTGTTTTGTCAGTCTTAAATTATTTAAAAAATGAAAATGTTATTACATTCAGAAAGTCCATTTTTAGAAATGACTCATTTAGAAATGAGATTTTCTAAGAGTCCAAAGGTGAAAAAAATAACAAAAATCATATGTATGTTAGTTTGTAGAAGCAATGGCCACACTGATATAGTCTTTAAATATCATTCAGCAAACATGGTGGTGTTGTTAAGTGTCCTAGTATTGAAATACACCTTGGAAGAACATCTTCCACCTTCAAGGTAGTCTGACTCTTGCCAGAGGAAGCTGCTTGGGCATAGAATAGTCCTGTTTCAATAACCAGTGAGGAAAAGAAAAAGCATCTGTTAAATACATATAGGTCAGTCTGAGTGCTCTCAGTCTCAGATATTCTGAAGAAGGCTAGTTGTTAGTTCTTGCTGTTTAGTCATCTTTAAATGCTTAGTTTGTTTGGAGACTCTTGAGCTTCCTATCAATAAGGCAAAAAATGATCACTGCTGCTGTACATTTGCCATCGAAGCTGTTAATACTGTAAAAAAGGAAATATTTTCTTCCATGTTAAAATGGTTCAATGACATTTGTGAGGTGCACAACTTCTGGCCAACTCTTCTAATTTAAAACAGTATCTGTTTGAGGAAAACATATGTTAGAAATTTTTAATTCAGTGATAGGAAAGGCACTAATGAAATATGCATGTATGAATTTTGTATTGCATAAGTTTCCTCTTTCTTGAAATGTGATTAAAAGCCTAACATCTGGATTATGTTTAAAATGCTTGAATTTCCAGTTTTCAGAGAGATTCAATCTATTTTGACACTGTACACTTAGCCTTAGCATTTTCAGCATGCTGTTAACATTACTTGCTATTGTAAAAAAATAAGTTCAGGTTCAAAGAAAGTTGGACTTTTCCTAATGCTAAAAATGTTTTCTGAAATAGCTGTTTCTGCAGCCTTCATACAGCCTTAGTTTAGGAACTGTCAGCAGTTCCATTATAAATCTGCTCTTGAAAGTGGTTTGTAGTTGATCATAAAAATAACTTATTTACTCGAGAGTATTTTTTCCTTTATTAAAATAGTACTATATGTTTTTCCTAGAATAATATTAAAAATTAAATACTGAGTCCTTAAGAATTTATAAAATTCAGTATAAAAGGGGACTTGCCCATTGTTAACACAGATAACGGCACTGGGATGGCAGCTGTCTCCTTTTGTTGTAATAACATCAGTGTGTACTGGAAAAGTGACTACCTGTTATCTGCTGTGTCTCTTTAAGGGTTCAGGATATTTCTGTCCAGAGATGATAATAAATAGTTAACTATTTAACTTTTTTTTTTTTTTTAACATGTTTTAACAATAGTTTTGATGCGGTATAGCTGTAAAAGGAATTACAGTGATTGCCAGTGTTTTAGATAGTCAGTGGAGATATTTTAGAACTCCTAGTGGACCTGCTGTGTGTGCCAACTTTGACATAACTCAAGGGAAATTATAAGGAACAAATCAAATAGCACATTATAAAAACTATTAGCTTTCACTTAATACAGTACAGGATGTGCATTTAAAATAAAAATGACATTTTTTATTATAACTTTGGGTCAAGTTGAGAAATCTCCTGTCAACACCCTTTCTAACCAGTACCTAGATGGGCCCTCAAACAGGTATAAGTTCTGTCATGAAGAAAAAAAGTTCAAATACTTTAAAGATCATATTGTTAGCCTAGATACTACATGTAATAAGAACTCAGATCCACATGTGCTGAGGTTAGAGACTGAAAAAGCTAGACACAGTCTGTGTGGTCTTGACTGAAGGTCACTCACCAGCCTGCAAAGATTACAGGGCTATCACTACAGGTCAGGGATGATTTTCTTTTTCTTACAGTGGAAAAAGTCTAGTAATTTGGATTACTAAAGCCACTGTGCTTTAAATGGTGGGTGTCCTGTTCTTTATGAATTTTCCTGTCCTTTGGCGGAGACTTAGAGTTCTGTCCCTGTTGGTCTGAGGAACTTAGATTTCCATTTGGCTCTTTCTGCAGTGGCAAGCCTCTTCTCCCACGAAACAGTATGGCAAATAGGTAAGAAGATCCAAAGATATTCTAACCTTAAACATATCCCAGTAGGTTTTGCTGGAAGAGAAGGTAATTTATTTGTTGATTTTCAGTCAAACTTCACTTATGGAAGGCTACTACTGACCATCATTAGCATTCTGGCTGAGTAACAATGGAGTAAGGACTTCAGAAGAGCCAGTCTGTGAAAGATAGATGTGCAAGAACATCCATTTCAAAATAGAATGATGCCTATAACACACAGCCTGACAATAGTCAGTGCATTTGGAATTAAATCTTTGTGTGGAGGAGTTTCAATTTTATGTTTCATGCATACTGCAAAAGTAGGCACAGCTTAGCAGAAGGGAGGATAACAGATTGTAAATTACTTTCTTTGATTATCTTCTTCAAAAAAATCTCCATAATCTTACATTGTTGTATTTTATTTTGTAAAAATTTGAATGTAAAAATGTATCTATATGAGATTTCAGAATATCCAGCAAAGGATGGAGCTGCAACTCCACTTTTTTGTTTCCAGGACAGTTTCCTTGCCATCAGATACATTTTCTGCTCAGTAATGGGCAAACAGCAGTCTATGCCAGTATTTTTGGAATCTCCCTTACTCTGTAATTTTTCCTCAATAAATATACCTGAGCACTAACCCAAAGGTATAGTGGTTATTAATTCTGAAAGAGCACCGTTTTAAAGTTATTTAATATCAATTATTCTCCAGGCAACTAAATAAATGTAAATTAAGCTAAATCCACATTTAATATGTTAAGCATGTCCATTGGTTACATTTATATTGGTCTACACTAAAAGTCACACACCACACACACCGGTGGTGCAAGGTAGGAAAAATACCTCAGAGCTGAAACAGCATTGTAGCAAGCACTGCAAGATGAATCTCAGCAATTCCTTCATATATCAGCCATAGATCCCAATAAAACACATCATTTATAAGATTGATAGATTGTTATGATGTGAAATGCACCAACTCTGTGGCCTTACCTGAAATGTGCTATTCTGCATGGTGGGACTGTGTTCCACCATCATCTGCTGGTATTTGTCTTTGTAGATGGGTGGCAGTTTCTAGATCTATGAAATCATATGCACCTAATACTGGACAACCCTTGCTATAGGAATTCAAACCGCTGTATTTTGGTTATATGTTCTTAGCAATTTCATTATGTTTAAAATCTGGTTAATAGTGTAGTAAATAACTGGTATTGCTACAGAATTGCATTCTGAAGGCAATGGGATTGAATTTCAACACAAGTTGACACTCAATTAAAATTTCCATATATCTAGCGAATTAGCCAGTTCTCGGCTGCTATATTAAGGTGGATGTCTTGCTGCTTAACTGAACACAGAGCAAGACAGGCAAAATGCGTAATAAAACCAAATCAAGACTTAATATACCCACTCAATTTTTTTATTGTTTGTATCAAGTAGTAAACTCGCAGCAGAACAAACTCAGGGATGTGGATTAAAAAATTTAAATAATCATTTTTTTTTTAAAAATTCTTCTATTTTTAGAGTAACAAAGCTTAAAAAAAAAAAAAAAGAGAGAGGGAGAGAAGCCCTTAAAACTTTGTACCGAATTACTGCCATCAGCCAGTAGATCCATGGGGCTTGTTCGGCTAAAAGCCACAACAGACTTTGTAATGCAATGATGTAATCTTGGCTTTGTGTCATTTATATTCAACCTAAAAAAACAATTTTCCTGAATAGACAGGCTGACAACAATATTGTTCAGTGTTGGTTTTTATTTGGATTGTTTCCAAATGGTTCATATGCCTCCACAGCAACACCCTATGCCTGCCTAAGTTTTTACTTCAAATTCCAAAGTTTCCCCTTTTTCCTTGCGTTTTATTTTGCTTTTAAAGTCCCAGTTATGTTTGTGAAACTAACCAGCTCGGCCACAAAATTAGGATGTATCTTGCAGAGTGCATTCATTTTACTTTTTGCATATTTTTCCTGAGGTCATGTCAAGGTTAGTTTGAATTCCATCCTACATTAAGACTTCTTTCACAGCTATTTAGCTCTGCAGCCTACTCCCCGCTGGGGTCTGCCCCTTGGGCACGTCAAAGCTTCAGACCTGACAAATCACACACAGATGAAGCTGTACAGTTTTTTAAACAGTTTCATCAGTAACGTGGGTTTTTTTTTCTTCCTTTACACTATACTTTTTTTTTTTCTTTCCACTGGAGTTTATTCTCTGAATTGCAATATCCTGAAGACTGATTTCCATATGGAAAATTCCCCTGCTCAGGCAAGTTGTAAAATAGAAATGGTGTTGTACAGTACGTGCCACTCACAGCCTCCCTGAAATTGAAAGTACTGCAGATCCTCTTAATTAGTAACAAGTTATAGCTCCTTGTCTAATAACTGTAATCGTATTGTTAACATCTATTTGCACAGAAAAGCCTAAAACTATAAAAGCTGATAAATATTCAAAATTTATCATCCATGTTGCGAACCCGTTAGTTATCCAGGAGAGCTGTTAGTTGTTCACAGGAATAAACTGTCATCCTTTGGATTACTCAGATAAGTAAATGTTCATCCGTGTCAAAAAATGATGCTGTACTTCAGCAGCAATCCTTATGGGATTTGGAAAATTTTAAGAAGGTGTATATGTGTATATATTTAATTAGCTTCACAACTATGTGCAGGGCTTTCACCACCTACATTCGCGTGTAGATACACCCCCCCCCCCCATGTATATATGGCTGCACAAAACCCCGTTGGGAGCGTATAATGCAGCTTGCAGGTGAAAATACATTTTCTAAAATTCTTAGCTGTAGACTGCTATCGTTATTTTAGCATTTGGTGAAACTAATGGTGCAACACCATTTCCCCTTTAATTGATGAAGTTAAAATGCTTGGCTGCTAATGAGTGTATTAGCAAACAATATACCCTTAACAAGCTTAAGCAGCTCAGGATCTTAAAAAGCAGCTTACTGTCCTCCTCATTTTTATAAGACAGAGTGTACTGCCTTCTACAAATTGCTTGATCAACTGATGAAGTACTATAATTATAGTTGTATTGCAGTTTTGACAAAGCCACAATAACAGATTGTAGTTTAGTCCCCACTCTAGGCACACAACTCTTTGCATTACAAAACCCAGTTTTACTGGTCTAATTCTTACCGAGAACAAAAGGCACCTGGAGATGTTAACTATATACTAAAAGAAAACTTGGAATCTAGGAAATAATAATATTGAAGCATGACTTTTCTTCTCGCAGTTAGTTCATTGGGAATGGTATCTAATGAAGAGTTGTCTAAAGGCTTGCTTGTTTGGAACTAATTAAAGACAGATATCCTAAATAGAAAAAGGATCATGGGAATTACATTAGGTGTCTGGAGACTTGTTATTCTTTTGGTACTCTGAGCAGCTTGTGGAAGTTGTTAGGAATTCAAGAAATAAGGCAAGCCAATAAAAAGTTCTATTTTTCTGGTTATTGGCCAACTATTGTATTTTTGTTTGCAATAAGATTTGTGCCAACAGGCTAGGGGCTTGAATAAAACATTTAAACATTTGTGCATTAACACATTATGGTGAAAAGAGAGTCTTGTGCTTTCACTCAGTGAATTTCAGCCTTCAATTAATGTGAAAGCACTACAATGCCTATGCAACTTCTCTTGCCTAGTGGTGCACCATTTATCATTGCAGTTTTACATTGACCTTGACACCCACTTCATTAGAATAAAGATTGTCTACCATTTAGGTTACATTGTTCCTCTGCACAGAGACCCCATGCAAATTTCTGTTCAGATAGAAGAGCTGCGAGCCTGTCAGAGGTCATCTGCATTAAATGATTGCAGCTATTTTCCAACTGCTTCTTTTCATTCTACTCAATTCAGGCTAGGAGGATCAATCAAGCCCTCTGCCTGAAACAGTGGGACTGCTGGGAATATAACTGTTTTTGGTAGTAGTGGATATGCCCTAAACAGTATTAAATATTTAATATAAATTCATTAAAGGGCATACAAAGTCTTCAAAAAGATATTACATTTATAGTGAAATTTAGAGGGTTGGGATCACCCTCCTAAAAAAAAAAAAAAAAAAAAAATCCCACAAAAAAATGCAGAACAATGGGTACCAACTGTATAATTTTTTAATGTAGGCAAAATTTAGTCATGAAGTTACATAATATTTCTTTCAATGTGTTTATTTCTCTAGCTGCCACAGAAAGGAATGCATATCAGAAGTGTAATCCACATTCGCTACTTTCTGAAACAAAAACTCAAGGTGTCTGCAGGGGCTTAAAACAAAAGTGCCAAAATTTGTTTTGTTTTACAGGCATGCACCCATACACACATGCACTCACACAAATACATATTGTGCTATTGTGCTTATTTGTAGGGGAAGAAAGCAAATGGAAATAAGTTAGCACTCTCCTTGAGTTTTCTGAGTGATATAATTGGAATTAAATTATTAATGGGAGATACTTAAAAAAGATTGTTTTATGATCTTCTATTAGAGAATTTGCAATTCATTTTAATATTTGTAGTTTGATTTATATCAAAGATAATGCAATCTATGTCCAATTAACAATACATAGCCAATGTAATATGATTTCCAGATCATGCAAATGGAATAAACTAGAAGAGGAAAAACTGATTCTTAACCTCAGATGTAATTTGCTGTGTGAGTTCTGGCAATTTTAAATGACATTGCACTTTTTAATTTTTCCGAAGGCTCAGCAGCAAATTTATCCCAAGCAAGAAAGCCTATTATTAATTTACAAGGGCAATTGTAGGAGTCTTTATAATTTCCCTGTGCAATTATTTGCCATAAATTGCTAATAGTGAAATACATAAAGTTTGCAAGAAACAGCAACTGCTATTTATCTGGACAGATCAGTCAGCCCAGATCTTGAATGTTGTCCAGAGGTTCTAGTGCTATTGATAGTGTAAGAAATATAACCAAGTTTCTGGATGGTTTCTAAAATGTTTCACACTGATAACACCAAAAAGGTAGAAGCAGTAAGAGCTATTGTGAAGTGTAGGCTGGCCTCTAGCAGATTCCTTCACTTTGCTTGTATACAGCTGAGCTTTGGACCCTGGACTTTGGAATAAAAAGACTCTTTGTTCGTCACTGAATGGCATTAGGCATGGGCTTCCTAAGGGGCCACCATGAAGCCTAGCATGAGGAGTGCAAACATTATCCAGAAAGCAAAGTGAGAATGTGTGTGAAGGCATGATGGACAAATATTGCTATATGTGCATTGGTATATGTTTACGTATATTTATGTTGAATATTTGGTGAATTGCTTGCAGAGTGTTCTTTACTCAATTTTATGCATGCAGTTAGTATATTTTGCAAATGTGTGCCAACGCTGATGATGCATGCACATACAGACACTGAACATGTGTGTGCATATATTCATGTCTGCAGCACTGGAAAACCCTCAGAGGCAAGTTTTTAAAATTTAAAAATCCAATCCAGGTGAAACTCAAATTGCCAGTCACTCAGTCCCGATCTCAGCTGCATGTTATACAGTGCTATTTGACTGAAGATACTTTGTTAGTGTGTGAATGATGGAATGCAGAACATCTACAAATAGCACACCCTTATTCCAATAATGGAGAAAGTTCACTGGCTTAATTCTTCTGTACTTTGTAGCCATAGCTCCACTGTGTGTTCAGTATGTCTAGTCTCTTTTCACTATAACCAACAGAAGCACCATACAAAAGTCTTACAATAGATGTCTTAATCTCTCTGTGTGCTTTTAGAGAATTATTTTGAATTCCATCATGCAGGCTTTTTTTTTTTTTTCCTTTTCTGAAGTTTTATTACAACAACAGAATTCCCAGGGAGCTTTAGGGGCAAGGTTCGCATAATATTGCCCTAAAGTTTTGCTCAAGGGGTGGAATCCGCACCCCAATCCCGATCATCTTTTTGTGATGTTTCTCTTTCTGAAAGATGCAGTGCGCAGTCTTACAGAGTTGTTAACTGTGTACAGATTTTTTTATTGTTTACCAGACAGTGCACATCTACAAACCTTTCATCATGATTTCTTTCTCTGACCTCTCAGTGACTAGGCATCTTGTTCCTTAACACTGAGGGAGGCTGAAAAATGCTTGAGTTGCTCAATGTGTGCCTTCTATACCAGTTTCAAAATGGCTTATTCTTCTGGTTTCCATGGTGACAATTAACACTGTTACAAGGCATTGTTCCAGTCTCCATTTGGGCAGAATTTTCGGGTGTGATTTTTCACACAAAAAATGGTTTATATAATTTTTTTAAAGAAAAAAAGAAGCTGGAAAAAAAAAGGCACAGTTTAGTAGAAAGTGCAAAAAAAAAAAAGTGTCCAAGCATGCATGAATTTCTTAGAATATTTTTATCAGGGGGAGTAAGGTTTTAACTTGCTTTGTTTTGGAATTCAACTTCTCATGGTTTAGATATTTTTGCCAAACTCATTCACAGCTAAATGCTACTCCCTTTTTTTTTTTTTTTTTAAATTCCATTATTTGTCCTGTGGGAAGTATTGATTTTATGCTGGTATTGAGTGTGAAGTAGTAAAGAGACAAAATTCTTTAACTTACATAACAATGTTTTGGATTTTTTTTTAAGCGGCTTCAAGAACACAATATCAGCCATGCATGCCCACAGCTAATCATGCTGTAAATATTTTGCAGGATTTTCCAGTATGTTGTTGTTTGGGTTTTTTCCCCAGTTTTTTAATATGACAGGTGTTGTGAGAAATTATATATTACTCGTCTATTTCTTTTTGTGGCTGTTGCGAGAAACCTGTGACTAACTTCCTTAATCTCATTTTTGGCTATTAAACAGCAATCCATATCATAGCATCCACAGGCTGTCACAATGCAGCAGCCTTTGCTCAGTTAAAGCTGAGAAAAGAATGAATCTGAAGATTAAATTATCTTCTCACCACAGGATTAAGTAGTCCTACCAGACTAGGGTTGTGCGGTACTGATAGAGCTGGTAGCTAATTTTTCCTTGCAACTGCTTAGAGTGTAGGTGTTTAATGGATTAAAAAATAGCATTAGCAATAGCATCTTGTGCTATCAGTTCTCAAACTGTGCCTCCTGTACATTAAGCTCTTCCCCTAACTTAAAATACACACTGCATGTTAAATATCCAGGAGTGAAACAATACTGACTCTCAGTCACATACCAATACATCTAGTAATGAACTGAATTCTTTCATCTTTTACAGTTACAGTATAATGCATTTTCTATCAATCAGCACTTTCATCATGCTTTTTTATACAGTAGGCTACATGGTGACAAAGACAGAGCAAGTGCATAAAATCTAGTTTATTTATTTTTTAATGTAATAACCTTTTATAACATCTGTCACACTATTTGGATTATGCTGCACTGAATCATTTTATCTAGTCCAAAATTAAATGAAACATCTTCTGTTTCTATGTTAACAAGAGCATTGTAGTTAGAAACATGCACTGTGTTTCATTTCTTTAGCAGTCCTGCAGTGTCCAGGAATATTCCCAGCCCCAGTCCTGCCAGCAGCAGCTGCCAGCCCAGAATAGGTGATGAGTGTTAACTAGCTGTGCCTGCACCAGTGTCACACAGCTAGAGGACTCCCTCAGTCTATTAATTCACTTGACAAAAGAAAGGGAGTCGCACGAACTGGATTTCCTTGCCTAGCAAATTGGACTCTGGATTCGTCTTGATATTACATGTACTTATGGAAATAATTATGCAAATCCTTTTTCAGCTATATCATCTTTAAATAGAAATCAGATTACATAAAGAAGATTGTAATCTCCTCCAGTAACCATTCTAGCTGAAAAGGCAATAATGCAGCACCAAGAAGCATACTTGTTGAACATTTTAGTCCAATAAAATGGTGCTGCCTCTTGGCAGATCCAGTTCCCTAGTGCCAAGCCTGGTTGATAGCTACTGTTGTATGTTTCTAAAATGTTAGCCGCAGCACACCAAGTAGCAAAAGGCAAGTTCTTTATAAACAATTCCTTGTGTTTTACGATGCATATTCATGCAATTTTGGATACACAGACACCTGATCAGTGTTCATTAATAATGGGAAATGGTTTAAATCACCTCATTTAAAACATTTGCTCTATGATCCACAAATGACTAATATTTGCTGAAGTTTACATAATACAAATGATGTGCATGTGTTGTGTAAATGAGAGATTAAAATATGAAGCTAACAATATGCAAACATATGCATGGAAATGCTGAGGACCTGTTAGCTGAAACAGTGATTTCACACCTTTATTATTTTCTTTAAGCTGTCTCCAATTGTATTTTTGCTTTGTTTTCCTGCAGAGCATGTTCTTGGATCTGGCAAAGGCACCCATGTTTTAAACATTCCTTATTCTAGTTTCATTTTTTGTACTTATCCCAGTTATTAGTATTTTCAGTATGAGCTGCTATTGCAATTTCCTTGGCTGAATTTAAAGCAAAGAAAGTTTAATGTTTAGGATGCAGTTTGCTTATAGCTGTGCATAATTTATGTATGTCTTGTAAACACCTTTTTAAGAATATGTGTTGAACTCTCTTCTTTCAGTAAAAGGTACATTTTTGGCCATATCAGAAATTGTAATACTATGAGTGTTTTATACATAAGAAGGAGAAGGAATTAGCTTAACGATATGTAGATTATGCATATGAGTGGATGCCTCTGTTAAATTTTATTTTTTTATATGCTGTACCAGTTACTAAAATATAATTCATCCTTATAGTAACTATTATATTTAATACTTATACCAGTTTTCAGAGAATACAGGTTTTAAAGAGATTTATCTGTTGATGTGTCTGTAGATTAGAATACGTTTTTATAAAGTATATAAGTAATATACAGCTGAAATATTTAGAAAGTTGTATTATAGCCATTTTGAAAGCAGCTTCTGGTTTTATTCCTGTTTTCTCTGTCCCCACTCCTCCCCTTCCCCCCCCCCCCTTTTTTTTTTAACAATAAATAACAGTGCAGAAAATAAAAGGTAATTTCAGTTTGAAGAAACTATTGGACTATATGAGCATTGTAGCTGCTCTTGTTTGTGTACCAGTTCACTGTTCCTGTTGTTTGATGCAATAAAAATCAAGTTACTGATACTGTGTTGTAAAGGAGTTATGTCTAGTTGTTTTTTCTAAGGTGGAACTCACATTTTCGTGTGTAATAGCATTTTAGGCCGCTATATGAGAAAGAATCCACAATGAGAGAGAGAAGAAATAAACTGTACAGGAAACATAATTATGAAACTATTTCCTTGATTTGGGGGGAGGAAGGTGCTTGTGGTTTTTTTTGTTTTGGTTTGGGGCTTTCTTTTTTTTTTTAATGGAGACAGTGTTACTTGCTGAAGTAGCATATTTGAGAAATAAGATACCTTTGACTTGAATGAGACAAAGGCAGATCAAGCTTCAGAGTGTTAGTGAATACTACTGCACAAGTGAATATTGTGAGTGAATATTACTACATGTAATCAATTGCTAACTGCCTGCATAGATACGTCACCCAGAAGGCTACGTGCTTGGTACTTAAATCTCTTAAGATGTGTCACGAGAAGGTTTATGCTTAAAAAAAAAAAAAAAAAGTTAAAAAATGACGTAGTGAGCATGATCCTAACTGGACACATAGAATTAAAGTTTATTTTTATGTAAAGAAAACACTTTACGGTAGCTAATATTATCTGTTTCTTTTCATTTTAGAGATACAATGTAGAAATGTCAATCAGGCACCCAAAAAAGATGGAACTGCTTAGTAAGGTTGAAGCTCTGAAGAAAAGTGGTGTTTTACTACCAAGTGATCTCCTTGAAAAAGTGGATTCAATTAATGAAAAATGGGAACTGCTTGGGGTATTTGCATTTTTATTACTGTTTGTAGGTTATGTGTACATTTTTGTGTGTTGAAGTACGCTGTCTGTCTGATTTCTAATTTGAGGCACAAATATCTCTCTCTTTCAATTCACCATGTACATTTCAAACAAGCTACTCATGCTAAGAACTCCACAGTATTTTCCTCTTCTGTTGATTTTTCTTTTATTCCATGCTTGTCTCCTGTCTGACTTTAATAATTTTAGTTCTTTAATACATAAAAAATGTAAGTAAAATATGCCATGTATTATGGGTATGAACCAAGTCAACTATAATGCAGTATATCTGATATACACTGACTGTCATGCTTGAGTGAATGTTAATAGAATTTATTCTGAAGTTACATGTTAGAGACATCTACTGTTTAACTATTTACTATACCTTTAAGATGAAAAGTGGGGTTGTCACTGCATATTTCAGGTCACACTGGCGGCTCAAAAACAAATATACAGATTCACAACAAATCTGAATACCTGAAGCTAAGAATACAAGTTATGTTTCATGCTGCTGTGTTCAGCTCACTTTTGACAAAAGCCAAAAAAGTTTCATGTAATTCATTTCACGCTATGATAGGCTGGGTCTCAGCCAAAGAGTGAGATACAAGAATCTGGCAAAAAAAGCAATATAGTGATTCTGTTACCCAGAGATCAGTGATGGCACTGTGCAGGAGACACTATTCTCCTATTGTAAAACAGCTGAGAGAGGGAGAGGTCAAACTATATATTTTTCCATCCACTTCTCTCCTTAATTGCCTTCACTTCAAATCAAGGGTAAGATAAATTTATAAATTACTTTAAATGATTAATTATAGATGTGTGATATTAGCAGTAGAGTTACATTGCATAATTTTGCATGCTATTATCTTAGTTTTAATAAAAAAATCTAATATATTACAAGTAAGCTATACCTGCAACCTGCCAACAACATTTTAAATACTGACTTATGTCACTTCAGTTTATTTGGTAGTGCATTAGCATTTTTAGAAGGTGGGGCTTTTTTGGTTCAGCCTGGTTATTTCTAATCACTAGATTCTCTAAATATGTAAATTGTAACAAAGTTGCCTTATTATTAGTGAGCTTCTTACTTTTTAATTTTAATCTTCAGCATCACCACAAACATTTTAAAACTATTGAAACATTAATAAATTTACTGGTAAAATGGAACTTATTAACCTATTCTTTTACGTCTGGTCATGACAACTTGTATTTTAAAAGTAATTTCAGTTTTAGGACTTACATTTGTGATTTGCAATGTATTTAATCAGGTTAAGTCAGTGGCACTGATTAGAGCTGGTAGGACATAAAACTATGAGATAAGTAACTGATCATAAGTCTAAAAGTCTAGAAATTGTCTGTGTCAAAAAAAAAAAAAAGCCCTCCACTGCTATGTTAAAATGAAAACATACTTCTGGATTAAATTTTGCTATTAATTTCAGCATTTACAGAAAAATAAAATATAACCATTTTCCTGCTAAATGCAATTTCATGAATAATAAGCAGAGTTTGATAGAGTTTTGTTTAATTTAATAAAAACCTCTGCAGAAACTAACAGCACTAGGCATACTGTTTTAATTGGCATGATTACATTTTAATTGGCATGAAAAAAATTAAAGACAAGGATTTTAACTTCTAACAATGGTAAAATAGAGGGATATGGTTTTTAATATTACTTTCATCTAAGGTGAACAGTGTGGAATGGAAATACATTAGAATGAAATGTCAGTGGTGCGTACAGTTTAATCTGTGAAATTTTGTCCCCTGTGCTGAATATTACTCTGTCTCAATTGCATATTAAACAACCCTATCAAGGCAGGCATTGGCATCTGCTGTGCTGACACAAATTGTGAATTAAATGAAATTGATGTCCTCTGTCGTATATTTATGAAGATGGACCATTCTCTGAAGTATTCTGTTTATGAAGAATTTATGATTGCAAACTGTTCCAGAACAAAAAAGTGGCAATAAATTCTTTTTTGTGACCCTACCCTCCAAGGGCATTGATTTCACCTCCTGCTGCTGCTTTCGTTACAGCATAAAAACAATAGCTAGCTCTGGATTCCACTGAGGGTCTTCAAATTATCAATATTTTCACCATGAAAATAGAAGGGTGTTGCCAAGAAAGCATGCCTGTTATGATCTCCTAAAGATGTTATTTACAGAATATCACATAGTAGATTAATGTCTGCTGGTCTATATTTTTTTCTGTTTTAAAGCTTATTTTTTGGAAGCTAACTTCATTGTTATAAATTATATTCCAGTAACTTTCTAAATCATGTATTTTCATCAGACAGCCATACTAGGTCACCTAAAACTGTATTTTCATGTTACAACAATTAACCACTGCTAATTATCAGTTTAAAAGGTTATTGGGTGTGATTGTCAGTGTATATTCAATATTCTGCAATCAGTAACACAGATCTAGTGCTTATAATAAGTGTCAGTCTGACAGCCTCTTATAGGTCAGATAAAATACTGCTTGGCATAGAAAAAGCAGGCAACAGCATATCTCCCTTGTGATGGTAAAAGATTGCCTTTCAAAATACTGAAAAGGAAGGTAACTTTCTATCCCTAGCCTCTTCAGAATATTCATTATGCTCTCAGCGTCCACTATCAAAGTGTTATTCAGTGGTTCTTTTATTAGAAATACTACTTTGAAAAGCTGTAGTAAATTAGTTTCATTAGCGATCAGAGGTGAATGTTTATTTTGGTCCATTATTTTTAAAGTGGATGCTTAGCATGGAGAACTTAAATCTGAATTTAGTTGCCTAAATAATTGGCCTGATGTTCAGGCACATTGAGGCTTTGCAGTTTCTAGCTTATTGGCTTCTGAATGAGTTCATCCACTTTTAAAAGCAAACCAGCTGGTTTGTGATGTAACTGCTCCTGTATACAACCTGAGGGCTGCAAGTTTGGAAGCTATGACTTGATAGTTCATACCTCAAAAAAATAACTCAGTATTTCAGTGTTTCCCCCAGAAAATTAGATGGTACCTTGGATAAGAGTTTGGTGAACTCAGTGCTTGTCATAGTTTCTTTTGCTTCCTAGAAGCAACTAACTCTCATGGTCATAAGCATCTGAAGTTACGGACAAATTCTGGAGAGTAACTGCCTTACAAAGTTATATACCGTTTTGTCTCCTCTGTCCATAGTTGCTCTTAATAAACATTGATTTATCATGCTCCCATCAAAGTCAGTGACCCAGAGAGAACAGCATGAGTCAGAAACAAGGATACAGAAATGAAATTGATTGAAACAAGGAAACAAAGAATGAAATTGATTGATATTAATAGTAATTATTTAAAACCCCACATCTCCAGTCATCTAACAGATGCTTCTTGTTGCACATTAGCCTGTATATGTTTTGGTGCATAAGACTAATCTATCTTTTCTTTATCTGATGCATTAGAAAACCCTAGGAGAGAAGATCCAAGACACAATGGTAGGGCACAGTGGGTTAGGTCCACGTGACCTGCTCTCGCCTGAAAGCGGCAGCCTGGTAAGGCAGCTGGAGGTCAGGATCAAAGAGCTGAAAGGGTGGCTGAGAGATACAGAGCTTTTCATCTTCAATTCCTGTCTGAGACAAGAAAATGAAGGAACAATGAATGCTGAGAAACAACTGCAATATTTTAAGGTAATAAACCATAGTTTTCATAGAGAGACTCCTCTTTATGGAAGGATAAAATATTTATCTCATACATAATATAATGCAAAGCATGTACATATGTAATCATATTCATATGTTCGCCTTCATTTATGTGCTATGTGTTCATCTGTGTAGATTTTATTGAATCTTTAAAATAACATTTTTTCCTAATACTTTGAGCAGAAAAGTGCGTTAGAGGGCTAATCACACCATAATTGAAAAGCAACAGTATTCTTTCATTCTAGTTCACTATAAAGATGAATTTTGCAATGAAAACCTTCAGTCTGAATTTCACTCCCTACATCAGTTAAATTAATTAACGTGCTGTGTGACCATAGTTTAATAGCCACTTTCTTTGCACATATGAGTCAAGAATAGCCTATTTGAGGTTCACTTTTAGAGACATAAATTCAGCATACATGAGAAAACAGTCAAAGTTGTGGTGAATAGATATGTGGAAAAAGAGATCTACACTGTGAGATTTTCATTAATCTAGGCCACAGATTTATGGAGAAGAGGGAAAAGAATTGTAGTCTCACAATACTAATATTCAGATGGATAAGCTCCTTCAACTGAAGGCCAGCATTCAGATTTGTGACTGTATTAATGGAGGTTGTATGTTTTGTTCCATTCCCCAAAAGCAGCAGGACCATTTAGGAGAGAGGGCTATTAAGTTAGCAAACAAACCTGATAAAACCATGTGATTTTCTTCTGTTCATAGCTATCACTTCTAAATAAACTGTCACCTGAGTCGTCGTTGCAGGTGCTTTACTCTGCAAGTGACCTTTGACCAAAGAATAAGCAAGGAATCTTAGTCATTGTTGAGCTTTAGAGGTATAAAGAGGTTTTTCTCTTCTATTAGTATATCAAGGTGCCTAGGGCAGCAGCATTCTTAAGTGGATGGACTATTTATTAAATACTCATCTCAAGGGGCACATTGCAAGCACTTCTAACCATGCTTTTTTTTTGTACCAGCATTCAAGAAAACAATGGCAGAAAAATTACTGTCTTCCCAATTTGTCATTCCTTAACTCTTTCTTCTCAAATCATAAGTATTTGAGAGAAAGTTGTGTCAATGTAGATAAAGTTGGTGTGTTTTTTTTCAGGTTCCTGAGCATTTCTATTTGACTGCAATTTTAAATTATGACATCTGGGTTTTATTTTGGTGCTTTTTGTTTTTTGATGATTTGTGGTCTTCTGCTAATGGAGAAACAATCATGGTGATTCCATTTTTTCCTATAAACATACTTCAAAGCTAATGATATTAAAGTACTGTTGATAGACCTGAAGAACTTCACAACTGTAGATCCGCTTTTTCCATAAGAAATGCTGGATGCTTTTTACTTATGTGGAAAATTATGGCATTTATTTAAGTGCATAACTATAGATTAAAAAAATCTAATTTCGGACAAACTTGTTTTTAAATATATGTTTATGTATATATGAACATAAATACCATAGAAATGTTGCTTACGTATTTGGAACGTGCATAAATATCTCAAGTGAAATCTATTATTATATATGACATGATGTCATGCCAAGAGCTCTGGAGATGTTAAACTGCATAGTACCACCCACCATGATGTAACCAGAGTATTTCATTACTCGGTTGATTATCTATTAATTACATAAATAATACATTAATTATTTTCAAAATGGTAACCATTAGAGTATAAAAAATAATTACCTATCAAATATGGTGAGAGCACATCACTTTGTCATATATATTAAACCATCTTTGTCTCATTAAATCTGAAATCCACTATAAGTAAGTTTTCCATTCTTCACTGATCTCCTGGGGAAGTGTATAAAAGAGAAAATGGATATAATTAACAATACTGCAGTGTATAATACATATATTTGAGAAAGAACATTTAGAACATTTTGAAAAACATTAGCTATGCCACTAGTAGGAAACCTGCTGGGGTTTAGTTTGACTTACTTTCCACTTAACTTAAGAGTTTAATCTTATTACTGCTTTCACTGTGGTAAGTGAATTGCTGTTTCTTAATGGAAGTGTATTGTGCTGCACCATCCCAATTATACACATAGCCACCATACACAGAGAAACATTTTTTAATAAAATAAACTCAATAGTGCCATTGATGTTCATACCATAATGTTATGTTTTAAATTACACTTATGCCTTAGGAAAAACAGTTATTCCATTTTTCAGGTGCTTTGCTTTCATTTTGCAATTTGAGGATGAATTGAATGTATAGTTCACATGCAGTTGGGACCCATGATGAGAACAATGTTGTGAGAAGAGGGATTGTTAAATTCACAAGTAGGAAATTATTTTGAATTCTTTGTTTTCTTTCATAAAAGAAGTCATACTGTATTAATTTGAGTGTTCTTTTTATTAAAGAATATGCTAATGCATTGCCCTTCTTTTGGGATATTGCTGAGTAATAATAATACTTAGCATTTCTATAGTACTATCCAGTCAATGAGCTGTACGTGCTGTACAAACATTAATGAACTAAGCCCCACTAAACCTTTAAGGTAGGTACTAGTATCCTTTTAAAAATGGGGGAAATAAAATGCACAGAGATTAAGTGACTTTTCTAGGTTTTCACAGAAGGTCAATGGGTGTGTTAATATAGAACCCTGCTACAGTGACCCTAATCTTTGTCACTAACCACAAGGCAGCCCTTCTTTCCTTCATCTAAGCTACTTCTCTGTATATTCTATTTTCATATGTGATTAAAAGAGACTGCTTCCTTGCATTCACCATTGTTTCTTGTTTATATTTGAAATTCAAATCCTGCTGAGTATGTGTGGCTGAGGTTTTTTCCATTATTATTATCATACTTAGGTATTGGAATTACTAGAATATTTTTAGTTAAGGTTATTACCCAGCTTATGTAAGGTCCAATTTTTCTTGGTTTTGTGGACACTATGTGGTATACTTTGGTCAGCCCAGTGATCTCTGGGCAACACAACATGCATTTCATCTGCAGAGCCAATTTGTTACTCATTCCATCAGTATTTAGTACCCCTGGCTGCCTAAAAAAATTTCATGTTTAGTTATGAAGGAGAGGCACAAAGTTTGCTCCAGTCTGCAGTGACACTTGCTGGCCATTCCCCAGCAGCATTCAGTGAGCTTCCGAGTGTAGGCTAACCTGGGTGCCTGTCTAGAGGGGGAAAGAGTGAATACATGTTGCTCAGCTGTAAAAGGGGCAGTGTGAGTCTCTTACCCCTGATTTGTTTTCTTCTGTTGCAAGATAGAAAAAAAACATGAATCTGGACTAAGAAAATCAAGAGACTTACTTTAATGTGATTTTCATAACTACAAACATACGTTTATTTTATGTATTCAACCTTTTTATTTTTGTTCTGTGTTTTGAGTCCCTCGAGTTCATATTTTCTAGCTTTTCACAAAAACAATGAGGACCAGGACTAGAAACATACTTTTTAAATGAAATACAAGATTATCAGGTAAACACGTAATTCTAGTAGCTGAGTGACCTAATGTCATGGGACTAATAGTAGGCACAACTGATTTCCTAACCTAATGATGTATGGCAATTTTGTGGGTCAGGAGAGGTTTGGAGCAGGAAAGAACAAGGGGCAATAATAAAAAGAATTCACATTCTTTCATGAAAGTTTTAGTAAATTTCAGTTGAATAAAGTTTAGCCAGAAATCTGTGCGCCTGTTGGCTTGTAAGTAGAAGTATTCTGCCACATTTGCTTTTATGTGCCTGGGACTTCAAAAAGCAAGCTTTTTTTCTCAGGAAAATGCCCTGCAAAAGACTGCAAGGGAGCCTAAATAATTAGTTATATATTTCCATCACTTGCAATAAAATTTATGACTTTGTGTTCAATACAGCATCAAAAAAGGTGTTAGTTATGGCTTTGGCTCACAGACCAGCTACTCAAGAACAAGTTTAGACTTTTAAGTATCTGTTCATCTAAGAATCCCTTCTCAATCGTGTAGAAGTGGGACCATCTCTGTTGCTTTCAGTAGCAAGGTTTATAAAGTATCCTCTTCTCCTTCCCCTTCAAACTTGGAGTGTGTAGTCTGTGGGGTGGAGTCTAGTTGGAGGCCTGTAACTGGTGGAGTGCCTCAAGGGTCAGTACTGGGACCGGTATTATTTAATATATTCATCAACGATTTAGATGAGGGAATCGAGTGTACTATCAGCAAGTTTGCTGATGACACCAAGCTGGGAGGAGTGGCTGACACGCCAGAAGGCTGTGCTGCCATCCAGCGAGACCTGGACAGGCTGGAGAGTTGGGCAGGGAATAACTTGATGAAATATAACAAGGGAAAGTGTAGAGTCCTGCATCTGAGCAGGAACAACCCCAGGTTCCAGTATAGGTTGGGAAACGACCTGTTAGAGAGCAGTGTAGGGGAGAGGGACCTGGGGGTCCTAGTGGACGACAGGATGACCGTGAGCCAACACTGTGCCCTTGTGGCTAAGAAGGCCAATGGCATCCTGGGGTGTATTAGAAGGGGGGTGGTTAGTAGGTCGAGAGAGGTCCTCCTTCCCCTCTACTCTGCCCTGGTGAGACCCCATCTGGAATATTGTGTCCAGTTCTGGGCCCCTCAGTTCAAGAAGGACAGGGAGCTGCTGGAGAGAGTCCAGCGCAGGGCAACGAAGATGATTAAGGGAGTGGAGCATCTCCCTTATGAGGAAAGACTGAGGGAGCTGGGTCTCTATAGTTTGGAGAAGAGGAGACTGAGGGGTGACCTTATAAGTGTCTATAAATATATAAAGGGGGAGTGTCACGAGGATGGAGCCAGGCTCTACTCAGTGGCAAACAATGATAGGACAAGGGGTAATGGGTACAAACTGGAACACAAGAGGTTCCACTTAAACTTGAGAAGAAACTTCTTCTCAGTGAGGGTGACGGAACACTGGAACAGGCTGCCCAGGGAGGTTGTGGAGTCTCCTTCCCTGGAGACATTCAAAACCCACCTGGACACATTCCTGTGTAACATTATCTAGGTGTTCCTGCTCTGGCAGGGGGATTGGACTAAATGATCTTTTGAGGTCCCTTCCAATCTCTAGCATACTGTGATACTGTGATACTGTGAACAGGATTTTCCTGTACAGAGTAGGGTTTTAGCAGAGGTTTTCTGCTAAATGGAGTTCTTTGGCAACAAAGAAATGGCATTTCACATACTTTTTCTGATCTGTTTTTATATGAAGCAATAAGCAACATGTTATATATATTGTCATACCTGTTTCCCGAATCTGTGTATGGGCCTTTAAAACAGAGACCTGAATTTCAGCAGTACTAAAAGCCTGTGGTTCTCATTGACTTCAGTCAGTGTATTCATTAAAGAAATCAGACTGCTTATTTGTACCAAGAAATGCTGAAAATGTTTTCTCATTTAATATTTCTGAAAGTCAATGGTCTATCGAATTCCATAGCTAGTAGTATTTGTAGCCATTTGTTTGCCTTGTAAACAGTATAAATTACCTGATGCTTGTAACTGTTTCTAATGACTAGACTCAGAAGTGTGTGCTTTCATCTTCCACTGAATTTGTGACTGAGCCTACTAGATGATGCAATGTCATTAAGAAAAAGTCTTTTTCATCTCTAATTTCTGCAACAGCCAGAGCAACTGAATTTTCTGATTAAACCATATAGGTTGCATTGGTAATTAATAATCAGTCAGTTGATCAGTGCTTCTTATGATGTTCTTTGTTTTAACTGAAAAGTTTGCATAAGAGTCAGCACTGTACATCTTGCAAGCAATTCAGTTAAATGTAATTCTATCAAATAAAACAAAAAAAAAATCAGTTTGGGAGCATATAAGATTATGGCCAAACTGAAATCAAAGAGAAGTGTTAATTTTGAGTAGTGGTTTGGAGACTTACAGATTTGAGAAAAGTTCTGGCTGTTCCTACAGGTGCCAGGAATCACTTTCACTACTGCATTTTGGATCCTTTACAGTTTTTGGAATGATGTTCATGGCAGAGCTGCAATCAAAGAATTACAGAAAGTCAATATGCATGTAACAAAAATATCCAAAAGAGTTTCCAATAGAAAGTCCAAAAGAACTCAAGCAGGTTTTAATCCTTTTTATACCCCTAGGATTATACAGAAAAAAAGTAATCATTTTAATAAGTTTCTCAAAAAGAGAGAGCCCTAAGTTTTTTCACAGATGAAGAAATGTTTACTTCATTTTTGTTTGGATTAAATTTTAACAAGCAGGAAGGCATACAGTATTAAATCTGATGAAAAAAAGAGTTAGGATTGCAAAGTCAAATGTAGCCTGATGCCACTTACAATGGTTTGAAGAAAACACAGACTGAATTTACATGACCCACCAACCTAAAGCAGCAGCTCTGTAGACTGCTTAAATAAGAAGCCATCTCTTTACCAGTGATACCTACTTTTTTTTCCCAAAAATATGAGGGTTTGGCCCTAGTACAATATATGGTTTTATAGCTCTAATTTGATTTTAATATACTCAAATATCAATGGTCAGTACTACATCTACACACACAGAAAGAGTACTCAAATACTATACTGAAATGTATTTCAAATTTTAATTTAATATGCTTACTGCTTCCTGAAAGAAAGTTCAGTTTGTGTTTCAATAAGCTCCCTCTTTTTAGGGCTAATTTATAGTTCTAATTTATAGTTCTAATCTAATACAATTTATAGGTCTCATTTATAGAATCATAGAATAGTTAGGGTTGGAAAGGACCCTAAGATGATCTAGTTCCAGCCCCCCTGCCATGGGCAGGGACACCTCACACTAAACCATGCCACCCAAGGCTCTGTCCAACCTGGCCTTGAACACCACCAGGGATGGAGCATTCACAGCTTCCCTGGGCAACCCATTCCAGTGCCTCACCACCCTCACAGTAAAGAATTTCTTCCTTATATTCGATCTAAACGTCCCCTGAACAGCCCCAACTTTCTCAGCCTGTCTTCATATGGGAGGTTATCCAGTCCCCTGATCATCCTTGTGGCCCTCCTCTGGACTTTTATTATTTAAGACTAAATATCCCTATTATTAAATATCCCTATTATTTAGGACTAAATATCCCATCTGAGATTGCAACTTTCATTCCATCATCCCATTTGGACTGTGAAGCTTGAACTATGAATTCTCTGAGGGTTTTTTTACCTTGATTCTTAGTTTTTAATTAATCAAAATTCCAAAATTAATCATAAACACCGTCTGGTTGTCTAAAACCATTTTGCCCCCAAGTGCTCCCTTTACTGACGGAAAGAAAGAGACACACGATTTAGCCACCAGGGATGATTAGATCTGACATGCTGCAGAGTTCCACAGAGGTATCATAAACTACCTGCATGCACTCCTGATTCAGCAGTGGCAATGGGCTCCTGAGCTAAGGCTGGGGTTTGGCATGGTGGTTACTGTAGTAAGCAGATGAGCCTTTTGTTCATCAAAGGTCAGATGCAGCAGTACACTGTACACCATCTTTTGGTGGAGAGTAGCCTAGTAGCTATTTTTAGGCTGCAGTGTGGACTGCAAATATAAGAGATTTAACAAAAATTCACTGTCCTGTCTCCATTAAGGTCTTCTTTGTACTACTGCATGTGATTGTACGATTTACTTGATTGTCTATAACTGCCTCTTTGGAGCCATAGTATTGCATTTTCAGTTTCAAATCTCTCCAGTATTAGTGGATTATTGATTGAATGGTGTTCTCTGGAGCCATTAAGTCCTACTAACAAGGTTTTTCTTTAATTGGTGGATCATTGGCCTAGAAGACCATTGCCTAATTTTGGTTTCAGTACTGGACAGGTTTCCCAAGTTTCATCTTTGCAAGTAAGTTAATAGATCATAGTCCCAGTAGGGAATAATATTATGGACTGTATTAGTGCCTTTACTCACACTAAAAGTAATTTCATACTTCCAGGAAACCCATTGATTTTAGTAGAATTATTTGCAGGGTAAAGTATTATTCAGTATGAGGAAGAATATGAGTGTAAAAGGAACAGGCCTTCAGTATACATTCTGAAGTGTTACTGCAATCCTTATCATGTATATTAGGTATCACAAGTATGAGATGTCAGTCAGGAATGGGATTTACAGGCTGGCAACATATTACTGGAGACAGCAGAACAGCTTAGGTTATGCTTACTGCAGAAAGTTAATGAATAAAGCCCCCAAAACAACGTATGTGGATTCCTGTCCTTTGCAGGAGGATTCCCTTCCTGGTCTGTTAGGAGAGTGATGAATTTCCTCACTTCAGAATAAAACTGAAGGCCTGGTCTCTAATCTGGTGGGCTTTCTGTGCATTTTGCCAGTGGCTGATGATGCAAGGTCATTTGTAATGCACCACCTCTCTTTTTATCACAGTGATGCTTATTTTCATGTTTTAGGCACAATTACAGGAGCCTCAGTATATTAGTTAGTCTAAGCTTTAGTGAAGGAAAGACAGCCTGTTTTGTACCGTCTTTGCTTTCATCCTACCTAGGCTTCTTACCCCAATACTGTCATCCAGGCAGTGGAAGAAAGATGGTTGAAAGTGTGATGAGTAATGCTGAGCCTCTAAGACCATTACACAAACAGCCACCTCAG
Organism: Pezoporus occidentalis; assembly: GCF_034315485.1. Lineage (NCBI taxonomy): Eukaryota > Metazoa > Chordata > Aves > Psittaciformes > Psittacidae > Pezoporus > Pezoporus occidentalis. Next base: position 732,180 of record NW_026912865.1, read on the forward strand.
CCAGACACTGGGCTTTTGACAACCCTTCGCTTTTTGACTGCTGTTCACAGTTCGTCTTGACCACATCACCTGCTTCTGTCCTCACTCTAATTCCAGCCTTCTCATAGCCCTGGGACTAAACTGTGCATGTCAAAGGCATGTCTGCCTAATCTGTACAGGAGGCAAGTTAATGTTTATTTAAAATTTAACACATTTATGCAAACATTTGCCTAAAACTTATTTATGCAAGTAGGATACTGAGGTAGGCTAGCCTACTTCAGATATGAGTAAACCTATCTCATACAGTGCTGCCTGGCTCTGGTTGATTCTGCTGCAAGTAATTTCCCTTGTTGAGGACTTTTAGTTGAGCTGAAACCAAAAAGTGTGTGTCTATGTATATATTTATGATTAAGATATGGCAAAACAAAGAAAATTGTGATTTTATGTTTTTATGACATATCCATTCTCAGGATGTGTTGGGTTTTTGAAATAAGATGAGGAAAACGATTTATAGAAAGGCCTCCTTTTTGTCCTTGTGCTTATACAGATACACATGAAAGCATCATAATATATTTTCCTCTGTTTAGCCTGGAGCAGCTCAAGCTGTACATTTTTGAATCCAGGCTAAATTTGCTTCAGTGACAGAAGAAAAAAGCCAAAGGAATGTGTTTATTTTCTCTTTCCTATCACTTTGCCTTTCCTGAAGACTCTAAAAGATTAGTCTAATTTATATTATGTTAGCTGCTTTCCCATAAAAGGTAATACTAATGCACTGCTGGATGTCTTTTTTCCTCTAATTCAGAATAGAGTAAACTCTCACTACATTTTGGAATATACCAGGCCCGTTGCACCAGGACAGCAAAAATGCATGTCTACCATCTGTGGGAGAATTAGATTAAGAAAGGGAGTAAATACAGTATTAACATCTGAACCTCATCCTGAGGGTTACACGTATTGATGTACTTCCATGCAAGGAAGTTCTTCCTTTAAAGATTCTTAAACATTAACTGTTTGTTAAAGGTGGCTGGAATTCTGATACCTAAAGTGCTTAGGCAATTGGAGGGGGTTTCTTGCCATCTCGTGTGTGATGTTATGCTGAGAAATATTTTTATTTCTTTCAAGCTGTAGTTCCAAGTGAATTCCCAACATGTGGAAGTAAAGTTGAACCTAACTTACGTCTTACTTGATTTTATAAAGTTTCCACCTGTACCTTAATTTAATCTCTTGAATTTCCACACACATTCGAAACTCTGCCCAGTGTTCTGGCAAAAAGTTCAAATGTGTAATGTCCACTACAGGCAAATGAGTTTTTTGGATAGTGTGGTTCAAGATTTGTTACAAAAGCACAACAATACTGATATTTATCCTACTTTTCTGATTCCCTACTTTAATTTTAGCATTTTCTGGGGACAAAAAAGAAACCTTAGCAAATTGTGTCACTTCTTTCAGTTTTTTTCCCCTGGATCTAATTCAGTGGAAAGAGAACTTCTCAAACTGAATGAGAAGAAGGCACAAACCAAAGGCGCTTCTAAACACAAACAGTGCCAGACCAGAAAAACGAATCCTACTGCTATCATGTCTGGCTCCTCTGTCTGAATGACTTGGCTTATTCCCTGGAACCAAGTTAACCCCAACTTTGCAATGTGTAGTAGATAGCTCTAAAATATTTCAGTGTGAAAATGAATGTAATTAATCCTCTGTATGAAGCACAAGAAAAATAAGGCTTGAAAAAGCTATTCTGTATTTCAGTAAGGAAGATGCATTTACAGTTTTTCTTTTATTTTAAAAGTTACCTTCCTGTAATTGCACACTAGTTTAGAGCTAAGATAGGAGGATCTTAACAATAATGAGCACTTTTTTAACAGATTATTGCCAAAAGCGCATTCTTTATTCCAGGGAGACACTGTAATAGATACCAGTGCTTTAGTAATGATACAAGCAATCTGTAAGCTATTATATTTTCTTTTATAGTAACTTAATCTTCATATTGTTTTATACGTCTGGAATTTTAATAGTGTTTTTAATTTATGAAGAGAAATATATTACATATTACTAGTTACATGGGAATATGAGCTAAATAACAGACCATTGAACTATATTCTTCCAAACAAATATTTTGAAGTACTTAAACGAGCATAAGAAATAGAACAAAGGAATTAAAAAATGTCGTACAAATATAATAGCAGCTTTTATGGAATGAGCCCACAAGTATCTGTTCTGGATTGCTACTGGTTTTAATGCATACATTGTACTTCTAGAGAAAAATGGAAAAGAACATGGGTACTTTTAGAATGCTTTTTTTAAATAAATAATTTAAAATAAATGTATTTACCTTATTAATAAATATATTTGCATTATTTATTGTAAATATACACAAATTCCCAATTTTTTTTAATGCTAGTGAAATGAAGGAATTAATGTAAGCACTTGTTTATATGTAGAATGTAAGCGCCTACATAGATGTTTGGAGCCAGTGCAAAAATGAAGTATTTTTTCCTATTTGTTCATTGTCATTTTTAGTATGTGTAGAAGCAGACACAGTTCACAAGGAATATAGCATAAGAGAGATATTGTAACACCTTGCTAAGCAATGAGTTACAGAGAGATGATCAACTTAGCAATTTAGTGGTTGTAATGCTATTGAAAGTAGGACTTTTAAATAAAAAGAACCAGTTCACTGTTTTGAAAGAAGTCATATTCTACTTTAAACTGTCATTCTGTATTTCTGCCTTGCAATTAGATGATATTTCTAAAATGTCAGTCCCAGATTCTGTTGTGACCATCATCGTAATAAAATGTGACAGCAAAGATATGATATCAATACTTTTTCCATAATTAACATTAAAGATGTCTCAAGGGTTAAGTACAAAGGTTTTCCGCTGAATGGTCTGCAAGCTTTGTGCCTTTAAAATTTTTTAATACAGCCAAGACTGGTGACAACCAGGAGACAAATCTACGAACAAACCCGTTTGGAGAGAATAGTTTTGTGGTATGTGATGTATGTTACGTAAATGAGCTTATTAGGACTCTCATCTATTTTATTATTGGTGCCCAATTTAATAGAGGCATTTAAAAAACAATATTTCTGCCTGACTCCTTGAAATGAAGAAGATACATTGATATAATTGAGAGCAAATGATTGCATGTTGTGCCATTTAATCATGTCATTTTTCAATTGCTGTTTTTTGCACTTCACTGCATACTTATAGAATATTTAGTTTCAGTATAGATTAAGTCCCACAGTACGCAACTGAGTAGAGTTCCCATATTAGGTGACATTTTCTTTTAACCTTGAAATCAGCAAAAGCACACAGGTTTGGCAGTATTTTTCTAAAAGATGACAAGTCATCATTCATTTCCTATCTTTGTCATTTAGCTTTTTTATTTTGAGGAATTACTTTCTTACTAACATTTTTGCAGGAATTACTGGGTTTCTTTGTCATTCAGAAGCAGAAATGCTTATTTTCACCTGTAAGAATGTCCTGTAAGAATGGAATTTGAAATATAGGGATGCATCACCCAGACAAGAGAATTTCCAGCAGGTATTACCATTTCACACAAAACACTGAAAACTACATTCTACCCAACGTTTGTGAGAATATTGTTTCCTCTTTTCCCTTCATTGATATGTTAATGCTGTTAGCCATGATACTTAAAAGTTTTTCATTAGCACTTTAGAAAACCGAAGTGCTTCACTAGCCAGAAATCAGAAGGCAAATTACAGTTTTTCAAGAGTTGCTATTTGATTGTTGTACTCATAAAGGTAGCTTCTGTTGCCTTAATTTCTGCATATGGTTGTTCTGCTAAGTAACTTGTCTTCCATCAAGTACCAACTATTGCAAGGGAAGGAAGGGTATCATTCCCTCCCTCACATACCCACATCTCCCTCACATACCCCCATCCTGTAACAAGGAGAAAAAGTAAGCCTTTAACAGACCAAGGTTAGACAGAAACTTCCTTTTAGATCTGTTCATTCTAGAGTTATCTGAAGAAAATCTTATTTCATTTTTCTAAAAGCACCCAGTATTGCCCATACACAGAAACACAAAATAAGCCTAGAAATAGCATTTGTCTCAGTATACTTTGGCATTTCTTCTGAACCGGAAAGCACAAACAAAATCCATCTGTATAAGTTACTATTTTCCATCTTCCAACTATTTTCAAAGATCTATTTTCAAAGCATCTCTACATGTACCTTTATTACACCTAATTCTAAAGTGAAAGCAAGGAAGACAAATGCTTGAAATACCTTCAGATCCCGTAAAAACTAATTCCTCAAACAGTACGTAATAAATGATGCTGCATAAATCATATCACAACATTTCATGTAGTGATTATGTGTGGTTTATGTAGATTTGAATGAACTAAACTAATCTTAAACTGACTTTTAAACTATTTTTAAGCACAAGTAGTGCTATTGAAGTTGCTGAGAGCCTTAGTACTTTTAAATGGCTAATATTAAGCACCTGTTCAAGGACCTCAATAGAGCTGTGCTTCAGTAGCCAACACATTGCATTGTTTGGGAAAGCCAACTTCCCAACCATGTTCTTCAGTCTTACAGAGGAGGTGGTGCAGCACAGCTCGGGCATTGATACACTGCAGGAAGTATCAGGTAGGGATAGAGGAGGTTTTGGGGCTTAGAGGGGTCTAGAATTCTTCAACTCCCCATCTTTCTGTGCCTCCCATATGCTCTGGGTCTGCCGAAAGCTGCACATGTGTTTCTGGTCATAAGCCATTCACTTAGGAGTCACAGAGCTATGCAGAGCACCTTCTGTTCAGATCACAGCTATGTCCATGCCTATAGATAGTGTCATTAGCCCATGGCTCGGAAAGACTGTTTGATGTCATTCGACTCAGCAGGAGCTTTTCCAGATGATTTAAGGAATGGTATTAACAAGCTGTGAAAGTAGTTTCAGCTAGCCCTTTTTGGCTATGCAGTTGATAGCTTCAAAGCACTGAAAATAGGAGTAGGCAGAGGGAAGAAAAATCTTCCAAGATTCTAGCACTGTGGACAGGAATTCTCAGCATGGGGAACAGTGACTTGTAATAACATTATAACAAATAACACCTCAATGTTATCAGGGTATCTGTTGTGAAGCAAAGGACTCTGACACAAAGTCAAGTTCAGCAGCTGCGGTTACTGTGTATGCTCTTAGCCTGCAGCAAAAATGTCAAGTGTATTAATTTGAGTATCACTGTAAATGATTTAAGTGAAAGTGTTTCATGTTTGCAAAGGCTTGAATTGTATTTACAGTTACTGCAGCTCAATGGACACATGATATTGTGAGGACCCACAATCGAAAGTGTCTGATCTCTTAATCTGTACTTCAGCGAATCTTTTTCACACACAGGAGACTAAGCGAGCCTGAGTGATGCTCCTCAGTCTACTGTTAGATCATATCCTAATTTTCTGAACTGTCAAGTATCCAGTAGCTTATTATAACAGATGTAGACCATCAGGCCCAAGCCTCAGTATAAATACTCATCATTTCTCTTTTTTTTTTTTTTTTAATTTAGCATGAATGATAGCTGTTAATTCGCAATGTAGAATGCACCTTGCAAATAATTAAAGTAACCATGGTCCTGGAAGCATAGTTTGCATGTACAATTGACATATTGAAAGGTTTTTATACAAGCGTGCCATTTTAACAGTAACAGAACATGGGTGGATATGCAATACTGTGAGATACCATGTCATAGGATACAGCAGTTATGGTGTTCCTTTAGGACACCGTATACCAGACCCTAATACTGGTTTAATTCATAATTGTTAGTGCTATTATATAGGGCTTAAAGATACCTGTACGTGATTAAGTTCCCTGGCTTTTAAAGTATTGTTGCTATAGCCAACTCTTTCAACGCAGTTAGATACAAGCAATTCATACTTCTCCAGTTTAATATTAACCATAATATCATGTAATAAAATTGAAACAGAAGTGTCATAGGCCTAACTGTACTGTCACAGCCATGTAAATCAGAAATAGCTTCAGTAAAGCTACTGTTATTATGCTGGTGTAATATTGATGTAAATTAGAAATGAGTTGGATACTGCAGCTCTGCTTTCAAGGTAACACAATGTAAAGGCCTCAGTTATAAAGGCTTATGAATGAAATACTCCTTACCTCATCATATTATATGGTATTGCATCAAAAAAAAGAACAATATTTATAAAAAATGACAACATCAGATAGTTCAAGGTAAGTTAATGTTGCGGGCCAGATTCTGTATTGACTTCCATGAATTATTGTGTATCTACATAGATTTGACTGCCATCGGTGTATGACTTACATCACTTCCACAAAACTGAATTGCTTAGCTATTATAAAATGTAAAATAAGAACCCTGGCTTTATTTTTGAGTAGATATTTTGGTTTGGCTTGGTTTTTTTCTGACATTAGTCTAATGAACAGCGTCAGAAAGGAAATGTGCCAGACATGGTGGTTACATCAAGAACTGTGAAGGAAGCTAGTAATGAACTCTAGGAAAATAAGTAAGGGCAAGTTCAGGAAACATAAGTGAAAATGCAGCTCTGGTATAAATTGAATAATAAAATTCCTGGTCATATTTTGCCATAAATACTGGTTTGGGAATTTGTCATTCACCTTATTTAAAATTCAGAAATATTAAAGGTATGGGGTTCTCTCATTATAGAAGTAATAGAATTCTAGCTATTACAGAGTTAGGGTAATTTAAATAGCTATAGAATGCATTATATCAATAAGTAGAACATCTGTATGAAATGTCCACCTGCTAATATACTACTCAGTGTACTTTACAATGAAATGTACTTAATCATTTTAAGACATCTTGTAATGAAGCCTTGTCGGGATTAACATTTTGAACACTAATACTTTTAGGCATTAAAATTTCTGCTTTAAATGAGATTGCATTGTCTTGTTTACGCTTGTTGATTAATAAGCAATCTGTTAACTGTTAGAATGGCCCAATTGTGCCAGTGAAAGTAAATTAGTAATTCAGCTGTGTTTGTGGGTTTAATCATCAGTTCTCTTGAAGGCTTTGAATAAAAAAAATTGCTTGCACACTACCCATAGGAAAATTAAAGATGTATGTTTAGATGTGTATACTGATGTTTTGCTTCAGACTTTCAGCTTAGTATTATTGATCAATCAGATCTAACATCAAAATACTTCTTTGAGGTACAATATTTCTAAGTATAATTACCAAACTAAAGAAAAAGTGATATTAAAATCTGGAATTTGAATTCACATTCTATAGAATGTTACTGATTAGCTAATAACATTCAGGAGGGCAGGTCCTGATTTTTTATCAGTTAATACTTGTGAGCAGCTTTGAGAGGTGCGATGGCTTTTTTTTTTTTTTTTTGCTGTTATGATTAACTGGAAGCTTAAAGGCAAATACACAGTCTTAAAAAAATATCGGAAGATAGTTCAGATTTTCTCATGGGGTCATGCACTTTCATCTGTAGCATCCCACAGAGGGAAACAGATGTTGGCAAGTTACAGTTTAAATTATCTGGAAAGCTCCCACGTGTGGAGCACAGTCGCATTAAATTCAGGAGTAGCACAGGCCTGTGATAATAGTCAAAATCTTGAACCATGCAATGCTGCAGTGATGCAGGGTTCTGAAGGTGGGCCAAAGCAGTCATCCTCACATGTGTTTGTACCACTGATTCATAGATATTATTATTATTGAAATACATTACGAGTTAATAAAATCCCTATTTGACGTTGAACGGTGGTAGTGTGACTCTGGATAAAACCATGCTCAGAATCACCCCATGCCATTAACTGCTTCCAGGTGGTAGATCTCTCTTTAGTTTTTCATGTAGGGTGCATTATTTTTACTGCTGTTCAATAAGATTCTCAGTGTAGTTACTTGGGTTTCTGGCATAGAACCAACAGATCTTGGCTCCCATCAATATCCAGCAGTATCAGTGCTTAGCAATTGTCTCCCATCATGCAGTTCAAGTCAGACTGCATTCTTTGTAGCAGTATGATCAAATAAATACAGTGAATTAATAATCCCTAAGAAGGATACAGTTATCATAGTATTTCTACATTTAACTGAATATAGACCTACCCTGGAAATACTTTATGAAAATAAAAAACTTTTGTAAAGAACTTTATACTGAATTTTATCCTTCCTTAAGGCTTCTTCTCTGAAAGGGTACATATGACCCATAATTTCTATTGTTTTTTTTCTAAAAATACACATATTCTTATTGCATGACTACATTTCATACACACATCCCGGATTTTTCCTAAGGAATTTCTGAATCCGATTACTGTCTGTGTAACTCATTTCAGATGTGTCCCAGTTTAATGCAAAAAAAGGGAAGAATAAACCAGTCTACATCATAAAACTTTCAATGTTATTAAGACAGTTAGATATGTACAGCATTTGTTTGAAGAAGACTGAAAGTAGCTGTACTCCTGTAGTATTAAGATTATGACTGTTTGTCTGGAGATAAAACTTTAAGCTTTGCCACTAAATATGGGAATTTATGGAAGAGCTGAAAAAAGCTACTGTAAAACAGAGATTGGGCACCATTAAATATCAGATAATAGTAAATGTTTTAATCTCCACAGTATTCCACACTGACATCTGTTGTTTGTCTATCCTGCAGTCTTTATGCTGTGAGATCAAACAGAGACGTCGTGGGGTAGCCTCTGTGCTGCGATTATGCCAGCACCTCCTGGATGAGCAGGAGACCTGTAACATAAATGCAGATCACCAGTCTATGCAGCTGATAATCGTAAACCTTGAGAGGAGGTGGGAAGCCATTGTCATGCAAGCTGTCCAGTGGCAGACTAGGCTACAGAAGAGGTTGGAAAAAGACTCGGTGAGTGACACTTGCTTAAAAAAGATCTCATGTGATTTCATTCTTTGCAAGACAAACTTTTCCAGTGTGCTTTCTGCTGACTGAAGGTGCTATTCCTAGTCTTTACTGCCAACAATTGAAGCTTTACTTTTTCACAAAGCATCGTATTCTATGGACAAGACTGATTACTAAGATAAACTCACAAGATACATTTTCTGTTTGCTTGATATTTAATCTCATTACATCTGATCTTGTCAAATAATGAAAATAATTCTCTGTTGCCAAGTTGCTCAGTACCTAGTAGAACTGGGCCCAGAGACATATTTCACCGATTGTAAATATATTTCAGAAAAACCATTTTCTGTGTAAGTAAGACTGGTTTTAATGAGCATCCGAGCAGTAGAAGTGTATTTCATATAGAATGCCATGGGTATGTGATTAATATACAATTCTGTGTTATTTGAATATAAGTAAAATGCATTAATTTGCTTTTATCTCAGGGAAATGATTCCTGTAAGGCAAAATAGCGCTCTGCTTAAACCATCCATTAAGTGGCATAAATTAGAAAGATTTTCTACAGCATAAAACTGCATTACAAAGCAGTATCTACATTTAAACAATAAACCATAGGGGGAACAAAATAATCCCTCCTGTAAAACCATTGGCTGCAATGGATGAATTGGCTCAGCGTGTGTTGTGCTACTATCATAATGCTGAAGCCTCTATACTGCAGCTACATTGACAGCAATTATAACTCTATGTGGTTCATATACTGAAGAACCTAGATGAAATCTGAGAATGTGACATATTTAGCTAACATAATCTTTTTAGGTTTATATCAAGCAAATAAAAGGAAAATAATGGTTGACACATATATGCTTCCTAAAATTTTCTAACAGTGAAACACTACTTTTAACTTCTTTTTGCTAGACTTCCTTTACAAAAATTACAGAAACTGTATTTCTTTAGTGCCGTTAGAGTAGTGTGGTATGAAGATATACAAGACATTGTTCAGAAATACTGTCAGTTCCTAAGTGAAAATACTATTAGTCTAAATGGGCCAAGAAATGGTGAGTTAGTGAGAAGAATGCTGTGAATGAGTGAATTGTTTGAAGGTAGAAGTAATCTGTTGCTGTCCTACCTTTACCAAATGTTATAAAGTAGGGGTGCACCTTGCCTGTTTGTTTTATTGGCTGCTTTGCATCAGGTATTGAGACAGAAAGGGGACTTGAAGAAAGAATGGGTTTGAGCAAGCTTTCAGGACGGGTCAAACAAGGTGTCATATGAGGTAACACAGAAAGAAGACATCATACAAAAGCAGATGGAGTGTCAATGTTGGTTTTGTAAGCATAGGAGTGGTTTATTGATGAAAGATTTTTTTTCAGCCTTTCCTCATAGATGCAGAGAGGGAAATACTGATTAATGAGGAATGCTGTTGAAAACAGTCAAGACCAGCTAAGAGCTTTTCCTATACAACAAGCAGAAAAATGTCAAATCTTAATGATGCTAATGAAACTCCTTTGGGGATGGCTTTGATGAAAGAGACAACAAAGTATGCAGAGAAAGGCAGAAAGCCCAAATCCTGCTTGACATTACATTGCACACTCTCTATAACTACCCGAAAGGAGGATGCAGAGAGGAGGTGGCTGGTTTCTTCTCCCAAGTAACGAGTGATAGAGCAAGAGGAAACGGCCTCAGGCTGTGCCAGGGGAGGTTTAGACTGGATGTCAGGAAAAATTTCTTCACTGAGAGGGTGATCAGACATTGGAACAGGCTGACCAGGGCGCTGGTGGAATCACCATCTCTGGAAGTACTCAAAAACTGTGCAGATGAGGCCCTTAGTGACATGGTTTAGTGACATGGCAGTGCTGGGGTAAAGGTTGGACTTGATGATCTTAAAGGTCTTTTCCAACCCAGATGATTCTGTGATTCCTCTCATAGAGGTAGTGGGAGCTGTAGATGTTGCAACTGATGCAGATTCCCAGAAGGAGGATAGTCATACTAACAAGTTATGAAGAAAAGAGGATGTATGATGAGGACAGGGCAAAAGTTCCATTTTGTCTGTATTTATTTCTTGCTAATAGACTGTAAGAAGGAGGTGTTTAAAAGACAGGCAGAAGAGCAATGTTAGATGCAATGGAGTTTACTTGAGCCTCAGTCCAGACATTGGGCATGCACGTATCTGATTTATCTTATCAACCATCTACAAAGGAGAAATGGAAGCAGGTAAGGAAAAAGACTTGTTCATGTCTAGTGAAAAGTATAGAAATGGAGTAAATATGAGACAGAGCAATAGAAAAAAAATCGTAAAGAAACTATAACAGTAAAGCTTTTTAATTCTTTTGAGAAATGCTGGTTATATTTTTGTGATAGGTCCATCTTAAAAACATTTTTATTCACGTTACTAATATATTACATTAATAGCTCTAGCAAACTGTTGGTTGGTGATATACAAAATGTTTAATGAGCTGACCAGTAGTAATAAAAACATTTGAGTTTTGGACCTTCAAAACCAAGTGTGTGCAATATTAAACAACCAAACTAAAAATTAATTCTCAGAATGCTGAATTTTAGTTGCTAGAGGCTGAGTATCTGTTGGATCTATAACTGCCCAACAGAGACTGAGCTGAGTTTCTACTGTGTTTCTCTGAAAGGTAAAGTACCACAAAGACGATGAAATGCCTTTTTCATTTACAAAACTTATAATTTTGTTGTAGTACATACATCTCTTCCACTGAACTTGGAACAGAAACAACTTGTATTTGTGATAGCTTAGAGAGTGCTGAACAGAAGTCTAAATTACTGTAGTGAATGCATGTAATCTCCTTTTGCATGTGGGCAGCTGCCGTGTGGAAGCTTTCCTGTTTGTACCTGCTGTTACTCTAAATAAACTAAAGAGCATGATGCTGCTCTTGAAACAGGAATAGGTCTTGTGTTTCTGTTTGGGACTGCAGTTGATCAGGAGTTGAGGCATGGTCAGGGTATGGGACCTTGCTTGATGTGTGGATGTTTGGAACTTTACAAGGTGCATGCTGCTTTGTTACCATTTTGCCTAAGGTAGTCTGGAGTTATTTGCAGGCTTAGTTGACTTTCAACAGGCAGGGGCGTATCATTCTACTGAGAAATGGCAGCCATTTAGAGCTATCATGATGCTCATCTAAATTTCACTGTGGGCTGTTTTGTTTTGGAGCCTCTCAGCCTAGGCTTGTTTATAATAGTAAGATCCTATACTATATCAGCATCTACAAGTCTCTCATGTTGATAAAGCTATCTGTATTCTCAACGTTTAAAGATGTCCCAGCCACTGCAGGATTCAGGTTTCTTTGTCTTCCCTTGCCTGAGTTGGCATGTCCTAAACTCCTTTTCACGTAGTTCCTGTGGAGTCATTTCTTGGGTAGGTACCAGAACTGTTTCTTCTGCTTCCCTATCTCTTTGTATTTGATGGTGTGCCAGTCCTGGCACACAAACAGTATCCCTTGGTAACAAGTCTTTATTTGTAGTTGTCCACAGAATACTGTAATTTATGAAAACAAATGAGATGGTTTTATACCCTGGTGGCATCTGACTCATTCATGGCATCTGACTTGCTGACAGCAAATAAGATAGCCCAAATGATTATATTGTCTCATATAAGACAAGAGTCACTTGCGTCTTCTAATGTCTTCTTAATTTGTGTACTGGGGTCTTCCTTTGTCCTGTTTCTGCCCTTTTTTTATTCAGTCACTTATCTGGGCACTTATAACATTACAAAGCTATGCTGGAATTAGCCACAAAACGCTTTTAAGTTTATTTTGAATTGTTTGTCTTCATTGATGGTTTTCAATGTTTAATTTTGCTCAACTTTTGCAATAGTGGGCACCATAAGTTTGCGAATAACAAGAAGATATTAATGTGTACAAGCACCTAAAGTCTGGCAAAATATGTCCTTCTCATAAACCAGAAGTTGTATCTAGCTTGTGAAATTATCAATAAGAATCACTCCAGAAGGCTGAAATGTGGTTAGATTCAGTAGGTGAATCTAGCTATAAAGAATTAAATATTCATACAATGGAAAAAACAATGAGTTTAAAAAAAACAGTAGGACACTTTCTTACTGGAAGCAGTCCTAATCTGTTTTAGCAAAAGAGGTTTTTATTTCCTCCATCTGCTTTTTTTTTGTGGTAAATTCTTTTCCCCCAGATTTATCATTCCATAGTTTGCTGATATAATGTTATATGTCACCTAAATTTTAGCTTCAGAATTACACAGATGCCTTATAGTTTGCCTAACAAGACTCTTCTAGCAATCATCTTAAAAGAAAAAGAAGCCCGTCTGGCAATTGCGAAAGCAATAGCAACAATCCTTAGTCAACTAAATACAAAATTGCCATCTAAAATTCCTGCTCAACAGCTGGAGAAGTTTTAACTCACTGTGCATTCTCCTTTAGAGGGTCTAATCTACTTAGAAAACTGAACACTTAAAAAAAGATTTGAGTCAGACTCAGTCATGGTCATGGCCGTAAGTTTACAGCAGTTAAAGTGGGAATATGTTCAATTGTTTTATGCAATTTTTTTTTTTTAATCTTTTGCTCAGCCAGTGGTATAACCAGTGTAACCTGTGTTTAGCCTCACTGGATTATTCCAGCTGCTAGAGATGTTCACAGTTTGGGGATGTGCTGTCCAAGTCAGATATGCCTCTTTAGAAAGCTACAATGAAGTGATTGTGGGAATTCACTATTCTGGGACCGTTTTACCAATACCATAGTATATAGAAGTGTTGTACAGCTGTGGCTAGGAGAGAGACAAAAGTGTGGTTTCTAATGGGTTTTGTGTCTTCAGTTGCAGTTCAATATTCCTGCCTTTTTGGTGACTGGTGAAACTGCTTTTTCTCCAGACTGCTCATTCATTGAATGAGAAGCATATCTGTTTTATGGAGCAGACAGTCTCTTTTCTTATTCAACAGAGAGGGCTAATTATTGAAGGGACAGTATTAATCATGCTTTTAAAATGGAGATTTTGAGCTAAGGAGATTTGGGCTAAAATGCTGTAATTCCCACTTTGTCCTGAAAATATCTGAAATATTCATTTGCCTGATCAGTAATTTCATTACTATGCTTATGAAAAAGAAGTATCTTTATTTCTGTTGTTCTCCTGAGTCATACCATGTGTACACTGTGCTGTATGTCCAGCAAAACTCCTGTTTGTATCAGCTTGAAAGTATGCTGTACATCCAGTCACATAATTGAAAATAATAAGGCCACAATAAATGGGATGGCCTTGGGGTATAACACCCAAGGGATTCAATTGGTGTCACTTTGCATCAATGTCCATGCATCATGGTAATTGAGGTAACATAACCAATTACCACATTTTAATTAGAGTTGCAAGGACTTGGGAAAATCTGCAATGGTGAGACAGCTCACTTCAAAAAAAAAAAAGGCACCTCTCTCTTTTCCACAAGCTTGTTTCTGAGCACTGGAAGAGCCTGCTTAAAGCTCCGTTTAGGATTTTTTCCGGCTTCCCCTGTGTTTCATTCTTTATAATGCACTTTGAAAAACAGGTTGTTTAAAAATACTGTGCTTCTGATCTGGTATCTTTGTCCTTTTTCTCAATTTCTCTGTTTCTGTGATGCTCTCTGTAAAAGAAAACAGTTTTTAATAGTGCTAGCCATGGTGTCTCCTCTTCACTTCTCTATATTTAATTCACTGGCAATATTTTTTTAAGCCATGTGTGATGGGTTGACCCTGGCTGGATGCCAAGTGCCCACCAAAGCTGCTCTATCACTGCCCTTCCTCAGCTGGACAGGGAAGAAAAAATATACTGAAAGACTCATGGTTTGAGATAAGGACAGGGAGACCACTCAGCAATTACTGTCACAGGCAAAACAGACACAACTTGGGGAAATCAGTTTAATTTATTGCAATCAAATCAGAGTAGGGTAATGAGAAATAAAACTAACTCTTGAAAACATCTTTTCCCCACTCCTCCTTTCTTCCCAGGCTAAAGTTACCTCCCAATTTTCCTTCCTTCTCCCCTCCAGTGGCACAGGAGGATGGGGAATGGGGATTGTGATCAATTAATCTAATACTGTATCTCTGCTGCTCCTTCCTCCTCAGTGGAAGGACTCTTCATGTTCTTCCTCTGCTCCAGTGTGAGGTTCCTCCTGCAGGAGACAGTCCTCCAGTGTGAGTCCTTCCCATGCTTCAGTGTGAGTCCTGATGGGGTCACAATTTCTGCAGCAAACATGCTCCAGTGTGGGCTCCTTTCTCCATGGGGCTACAGGTCCTCTGTTGGATACAAAAGAGGCTTCTAAGCAGCTTCTCACAAAAGCCAGCCTGGTAGCCTCCCCTGCTACATAAACCTTGAAGTGTAAGCCCAATGCATCATGGAATGACACTTGTTCTGAGCTTAAATCAAAAAAGAGCACGAGCCCCTTCCTTTAGAGGTAAAAAATGAAGTTGTCATTACTTTTTAGATAGCTCCACTAAGCAAAGCATTAGTTTCTAAAGTATTTTTATTTTATCATAAACTATTATTTTGTAAGGTGAGATCTAGCTAAGAATCTTGCATAAAATTTAGAAGTTCATCCGAAGTACATAACACAGAAAAGTACTGACTGATGATTAACTTACTTGGCTGAGGAGGGCACACTACATGTTGTAAAGTGCTGAACACCTATTATATGACTCATGTTTGAACCTTTACAAACTTTTTTTTCATTATCTATCACAGGTAATTTTTGCTTTGGTATCAGACCTCTTCATATAACATATGACAGTACAATGTTGCTTGCATTTGTTCCTGTCATCTTGTTTTACTTATATTTCAATACTGAAGACTGCTCACTTTGGTTCTTCCTTAAAATACGTATTTTTAAAGTGAATGGATGTTTAATTGTCGAGCCTGTGATGTGATGCACTATTCTCCTACTTTGAGGTGTATATGTTTTTGAGCTTCTGAGTTTCACTGCATGCCTGATTTGTGACATGGAATAATTATCTGTAGGATTTGAAATGAAGGTACATAAATGGCAAACATAGGCCTAGATTTTTCGGACTTTAATTGAAGATAGGAGACATGCCCCACATTCTTGCAAGAAATTCTGTATCTCTCATCATTTTCTGGAGGACCAGTGATAGTTATGATGGCAGCCACCATGTCAGTATGAAGTGTCAATGATGTGGCAAAACTGAAGCTGATAAAATCCTTCTTGTGCATATCTTGTTTAAAAAAAAATTGCAGACCAATTGTAGTTCCATCAAAATGAAATAAAAATTCAGGTAAATGTTGTGTTATATTCCTGAAGATATCTCCTGAGTGGTCACTGCAGCGGTGGGGCTTTAGAGTAAATAGAAAGAAAAAGGTAATAATACATTTAATACAGAGGGCTCTTCTCCATCATCAGAGACTTCAAAACTTTCTGTCACAACTAACTAACAGCATAGGATAACAATCCAAAGGTGAAATGCTCCATGCAGTGTATCCAATCTGCTAACTTATTCAACTGTTTCACTCACTCTGGAAGATGTAATGTTTTAGCATGACTTTTAAAAAATGATAGGAAGCCCCAGGTTTATATTCGGCCTCATAACCCCAGCCAAACCAGAACAAATTCCAGTTCTCTGAGAGAGCAAACGCTCAAAGGTGGTCATGTGGGTTCACTGCCACCAAGTCAGACTTTTAACTGTTGGATTTTCATCATGTGATGGACTATTTAGTTATTGGTTGGATTGGGCTAATGGTTAATCCATACTCCAGAGTCTATTTCATTATTTCATCATTTCATCATGTCTGTTAAACCATGGGAAGCCTGAACTCTTCCCGTGAAGGGGGTGTAAAAGTACTTAATCCTAACTTTACTCTAGAGTCCCAGAAGATGACTTGGGAGTAGGCTGAATTGGTTAGGTCGGGAGAGCAAATGTACTCACTAATTCTACTTTGTTGCTTCTGTGACCTTTGTTATTTTCTGTTGATGAGAAAGGAGCACTGAATAGAAAGTCTTCACGTGCAGCACAGTTTCAGTGGACAATGCTAAGAACAGGCTTTGCTGAGGGCCTCTTCCAGTGCAGTTTAGCTTTGCTCCATAAGGTGAACCACCTAGAGCATAAAGAGTAGTTCAGCCTTCTCACTTTTTCAGTCCTTTTCTCTGCATTGAAATTTCTAGACATACATTTCCTGATAATGCTGGTGGGGCTGATTACATGTAAAATTTTAGTTTGGAAGGCAATGAAACCTACAAGAACATTTCTTGTAGTTTGTTCTACCACAATCCCACAATAACAAGTTTCAATCGCCATCAACCTCAGCTGGACTCATATAGTTCTTTGAGATGCATATTTCTCTTCTGTCACTCCTTGCTAATTCTGCAGACACATTTAGTGTCTTTGCCCTCTCCAGAGTACCCAGCAAACTTTGTAACTTGAGGGGTAAAAGTTACTTTTTTGTTGTTGGCATGAACACAGGAAGATAAATGAAATTACTTTAAAAGTAAAGAGCCATTTTAATGATAAAATCGATTGCTGCAATACTTAATTACTCCAAGCCCCCCTTGATTTTTTTTTTTGTTGTTGTGGATGAAGCACACATTTCTTTGCAGTATTTGAAAATCGCATGTTTTTTTAGAAGACGACAGGTTTCTTTATGAGACTTGAAATGCATCATAATGGCTGATAATGATTTTAAGCAAAAAAGCTAAAAAAGCAAAATAAATTAAGCATAAATGAAGTTTCCCAGTATTATTTTAAAACTAAACATGGTTGCTTGATCATGTATAAGTAATGCCCACAGGTCATACTACAGTGAAAAACCCACTTCAGATATTTAAGGCAGAAAATATCGTGATCACAATGTTACAAGACCTGAGTTCCTGGTGTTATAATTAGCTCGAAGCATAGTGTCTGAAATGGGTGTAAAATACCGCATCTGTAATAATGGTTTTTAGTAGTATCCTGTGAGCAGTCTGTTTCAGTGACTGGCAAGTCTTTAAGTCACAGATACTTCGATTTTTTTTCTCTATTATGCTCTGCTATATTAGAGGAAGAATTACATAAACTTTCTAGCTCAGTGCCACAAGGTTTTGTAGATACGTCTACATATATATATTTATATTTTATAAGGGTTATAAATTCTTTGGATTTCTTCTCTATTCCTTTTCTGACTAATTCAGATTTTTATCTGTTCAAATGTATAAATTCAGAGAGAGTGAAAAATGACATAAAGTTGCTTAAACACTTTGAACTGTTCTATCTCAGCAACTTTCAAGGCTGGTCAGTGGTGCTGCCCAGTGAGAAGCTGGAAATCTTTTGGTTTAGGGTTATAAAAAGCTGCTGCATTTATCCAGGCAGCTCACAGATATTTCTATTCCTCAGCTACCTACTGTCAACTGTGTTTCAGACTGGAGCTGGTTTGGAGTTGGATGAGAGAATCTCATAGCTGGTAGCAAGTTGCTAATACTTCTCTGCCGATCTGACTTTTTTAAGTGGGCGATGTTCACAAAACCTAAAGAGATTTCAAATGCCAGTGAGACCTTCAAAAGTGCCGGTTTATCACATGGCTTTATAATTAAACATGCAATCATGAAAACACCGTCATATCTCTCATAGGTAATAGCATTTGACCCTCACTGGTGCTGTATCTAGCATTGTTAATTTCTTTGCATTTATAGCTAACTACAACGTTAGTAAATCAACCTACAACAATTTTTTAAAAAAAAACAGTATTCCCAAAGCAATTAGAAAAATTCAGGTTTTGAGACAGCAGAATTCAATCCTATGGAATCTGTAAATGTGAGCTTTAGAACTTTATAATGGGAAAAGTCAACATCACAGTAACAGGTTTAGGGCTTTATAGGATGGTGGCAAAACTTCTGCCAACAGTCTCTCAATCTATTCATCTTTTTTTTCCATGCTACAAAATAAATAGTGGTTGGAACTATTAAATGTGTGGGTAAAGTACTTTCCAAAGCTTTGATAAAAACACATTCTCTGTGCCTGAAACATTCATTAAAACTGGTGTGTAAAATATTCAAGCGGATTCTTAGGAAAAATCGATTATAGTAGGAAAATATCTAATATTTAGGAATTGGAAATCTGGTAGTTCCAATACATGCTGATGCTGAAAGAACTGTTAAACGCCATTTATACGGGGAAAAAAAAAATCATACAAAAGAAAAAAAATGGCTAGGTTTTTATTTTGGAGAACAGAGGTTTTAATTCAGAGGAACTCACTTCCTATTTAGGCACTTAAATATAGGGCCAGATATTTAAAAGTGCTTAGCTGATACTGACTTTCATTGCCATGCATTGTGTTCTGATTACAGGATGAAGTCAGTGTTTAATTTAGGTGCCTAATATTCACTAATCGTAAGATCATGACCAAGGTCAGTGTTGTTTAAAAGATTAGAGTTAAGGGAAATGCAAAAGTCACAAACTTGTGATTTTTAATTAGTTTAATGACTGTTGCACTGCATCTCTAATGACCCCAGCTCTGCAAGGAGTGGTATGTGAGTGTAATTGAAGCTAATTTTCTGATGTTCTGTTTCAAGAGTTATCAAACAAAATAGCTTTTAGAAAGAGAGGAAGAAACCTTATTTTCTGACAGGTTGTACAGCAGTTATTTCCATCTTACATGGCTGTTCCATACTGGAAGATAAGGCCCCAATCCTCCAGCCATTAGGGAAACGTATTTGCAGGATCTTCAGTAAGTATATGCATAATCAGTGTTTCATTGTTCAATATTACAGGATGTTCAAGGAGCTGCATCCGCTGTAAGCAGACAGGGATACAGCGAAAAACTATTTAAAAAATACATGAAAATAAATAAGGTACAACTATTCACTCTTTTTCATAACACACAAAGTAAATGGTACCAAATGAAATTATAAGGCAGGAGATTAATAAAATAATCAAAAAGGAATATAATTTTCATGCAGTGTATAAAAAATAATGAAACTTGTTCCTACAGGATATTGTGGACAGCAAAAATACAAATTAGTTCAGTAAGTGATTAGACAAATTGATAAAGGAGACATCAGTTAATATATATTGAATTACAACTTCATAAATCCCCACAGGCTGACTTCTCAAATTGGGAATGGCAGCTTCTATGCCACTCTATGTGTTTGAGGGTTTTTAACTACACTACTGGCCACTGCAGGAGATGGACTCAGCTGACTGGCCTGTTGATCTCACCCAAAGTTAGAGTCTTTTTGATAGCACATGAGCTTGCAGATTTGGAGGCCTACCTATGCTTTATTTTTATGAACAGCCAAGAAGTTTTGAGGAATGTCTAAAGGGTTTTCATTGTATTTGGTTAGGTTTTTTCCCATTTTCAAAGACCAGAATGTGGTCATTTAGGTAATCTGTTCTCACCAGAAGAAAGCTTTGAAAAATGTATCCACTTAACAGTTTTTCAAGATATTTCTAGTACCTTTTTCTGTAAAATATACCAAAAAAATATTTAATACATACATTTACTTAATTTTTTAAAATATGTACATACATTTATGTCAGAGATACTATAATATGCATTAAATAACAAAATGTAAATTGTTAGCAATGATGATCTGAATTTCATTTCTCTTTACATGTAAGACATTTATGTTATTGTTGTAGCTCTAATCCATATTCAGGTCTTCGTGTTTGCTGTGCAGTAATATGTAAATTACCTAGCCAGCTGCATTAAGCAGTGTTTGTTTATTCTATTTCTTTTGGCATAGCATATAACTGAATTTCTGCCAAAAATGTGGCTGCTTCAGGGAACACTGTTTGGGTAGAAGGAAGTTTTGAAAGGAAACACACATCATAAGTCTTTACTCTGTGAAACAGTAAAATCAAAACAAACTTTCTGTTCGTAAAAATATCTGTATTAATGTAAAATAATGGGCTTGTAAAATGCAGGGAGAAAGCTGAATCTTTTTAGAATGCTCTGTGTACATTGGCTTTGTAAACAAGAATATAATATTAAGAGGCAGGGATTTTTTCATACATGGGAAGGGTGACTAAAACTGGTGAAACGTGAAAATGGAAAGTTTAAGGGAAATTATTTTAAAATGGCATATTAATCTCCCTTAACCCATAGCATTTGCATGCATTTAAATTTAGAAAAGCGGTGAAGTTTAAGTGTTAAAAAAGTTGCATTAATGATTCATAGAACTATCTACTTATTCTTGCAGTCCTTTCAGTCTTCCAGTCTGACACTTCCTTTTCTATCCAGCCAGCTAATTTCCCCTCTTTTGTGAGGAGTAACTGTTTTCACACAAGTGCTTACCCAGCAAGCTTCCTTATTGTTTCATGGTTAATTATCTTCTTGAGCTTCACCTTCTCCAGTGAAGGGAGAAAGACTGGGCCTCCCCACAGCTCTAATGAAAGCTAGGTTTTAGAGATGCCCTGTGTGAGTAAATGCAGTGTCTGATCTCCCAATGTAATAAATGAGTTCTTAAACTTTATGGAGTCACAGCTCATCCAGGAGGTTTACTGAACAATGCAGGATGATGCTTTAATTTTTTTTTTATTTATTTTTAAAAGGGGGGAGGAATATTGCTTCACTGTGAAACCAAATACCATAAACTGTTTGAAAATCTCTGCACGTTACACAAAAGGTGCATGTCAAACATTCAGATTCAGTACTAACCTGTGCTGCTTCATGCAAGTCTTTGGGCTTTAAAGTTGTATCTTAACTACACTTATACTAATAATGCTAATACTAGTAGCCCTGTGCCCCTCAGATATTATGCCACTTTGTAAACTCTTAATACTTATTGGACTGTTTGTGCCTCACCAGCACTGAAAATAGTCATGGATAGACTTAACTCTTCAGTTTATGTTCCAGTTTTAAGCCAAGTTTAAACTGTGCAACATTTAAAATAAACTCTCCTGTAATAAAAGAAAATTGAACAATAGCTTTAGTGGGTTTCTAATAATGAGGTACTCCCCATTTGTACTCAGCCAAACTAAGGTAGTCAAATATAAGCCTTTCACCAAAAGATATAGCTGGCCATTACTTCATCTCCTTCTAAGTGAATTTCTACAAAGTATGTAATTTTCCAAGTGAACAAACCAAAATGAGCATATAATACTTGAGACATTGCACAGGTTCTATTCAATATACTAGATTAATCCTCTTTTTCAAGACAGCTCCAGGGCTGTGTTGGCATGCATTATGTACAGAGAAACTACAAACATCATCACTTATCAGTCATGAGGACAAGAAAATAATATGGAAGTTCAAGGATGTGACGATCCTAGTGAAAGAGCTCTGCCTAGTGACTTATACTTGGAGATAAGGCTGATGTTTCTATTTTGCACATTTGAAAAGTACCTCTTCTTAGATATAGGTTGTGTAACGACAAGGAGCAGTTGTATTGTTGTAGCATCAAGGTGCTTACCATTGTAATTTTGATTCCTTGCTAGGACAACTGCCTGCCACTTACTGACAACTGTGGTGTTTAACTTCACACTTGGAAATCCATAGATTGGCAGACTCTGCAAGTACTATAAGTATGCAGTATTCTTCTAGCCTTTGATTTTACAATACTTGCTTGTTGACTCCCCCCTAGTCAATATCCCTAATTTACAGATGGTGAATCAATGACTTCAGGAAGCACCTCAACTAACATTACAAAGAAATTGTGTTGAAAATTTAAATAGGGAGAAAAAAAGAGTCTGTTCTTTTTGATAACATGAATTAAGCTAAATTTGGTAGTCTCTCAACTGCTTCATGAGAAGAAACTGATGATAGAGCCAGATATTTTTCATGCAGTCCTGTTCTTCATAAATAATAAAGTCTCCCTTTCCAGTATACAGGAAGAATTTTTATTTAGAAATTTAAGCCTCTCTCCTCCATATTTCAGTGAGAAAACTTTCTAGGTATCTTCTAAGGTCAAACTCCCAAGCCCTGATGTCCCATTCTTTTGTACCTTATGTCTATCTGTTTCTGTGGTGATTCTCACTCTTTAGTGTTTCTCACAAACGCTTATTTCTGCTAAAACAAAGCTCTTAAAAACTCTGTGATTCCAGGTGTCCTGATGTGCCTGTTGTAGGCTGGAGATGGCTATTGTGTCTACTGAGTCAATTCACAGTGTCCACTGAGCTGTTCTGGTTTAACTGAGAATACACCATGAAAGGAGTACCAGTTCCAATGTAAATTATACTAAATTGAAAGTATTCTTAACCAGTAAGCAAACCTCTTAACTTGTACAAAGACAAAACAATAGTGGAAAGATATGAAAACAATTATGCCACTGTAGCTTTGCTAGCAACTTTGTTCATCAGCATTTGAATGCAGAATGCAAATGATTTTCCATCAATATGGACATACAAGTGAAAAATTGTGCTGAAGTTCTGCAACGTAGACAAGCAGTAGTCAAACCTGTTTAAGCATGCTTGGTTCCACAGATTTCCTGGGTTTGGTGGATTTTTTTGGCTTAACCATAAAGACTGATCTTTGAGTCAAATTCTGAGATTTAGCATGGATGAACTCCCAGCAACTTGCATGGGCATGTATCTGAGGTACAGTGCCAGGACTTGCTCTTTTTTGAACCAAATTTTCATGGCAACATTTGGGTTTGGGTAAAGCTAGGAATGTTTTTCTAAGTTTCATAAAGGGCTTGTGTTGGATTCTTGCACAAAGAAAACTGTATATTCCTCTGAAGTAAAAGTAAAATTGAAATGACATTCAAGGGCAACAAATCCTGTCATGTAACCTCGTGACAGAATAAAAGAAAACTGCAAAGCAGTAAAACCAACGGCCAGTAAAATATGCCATGTAGTCAGGTTTTCTCTTCACAAAAAGGAAAAAAAACCCACCAAAACCAAACCAAACACACAACTTGGAATATAGGTCTGGGATTGTAAACCTATTTGGATGACAATATGATTTGATATAAAAATGTTATAGATGTTCTTCTGCTCTCTGGTAACGTTCAAAGGGCTTCCTCAGTAAATAAGAACCAGAGATGTTAGAAAGCCATATGAGGATATGGTGGCAAGAAAGCAGAGGCTAGAAAACATATGATGGGTAGTGTGTTAGCAGTGATTCTGTGGGCACAGCACAGGTGCTAAATTTCTTGAGCCCCTGCTTTTGCCATGATCTGTGATAGTTCCCAAAGTTAGTTCCTGCAAGCCTTCTTCTAACACAGATTACCTTTTGTTCCAGCCTGGCTTGTCTGCACCAGCTGGTGAATGGTGGAAAGGCTGGAGGCTTTCACTCTTTCTTTTGGTCATTTGATACTGTGGGCAGCTTGCCAAGAACATTAAAGACCCTCATAGAACCCATGTGCAGGCACAACTGACCCCAGTGTGTTACCTAGCATCATCAAGTGGTATTTAAATAGCAAAAGAATGTTTAGAGAATAGCCAATTTCTCTGACTTTTTAAAACACTTCTACTTCACTAGTAGTAAGGAATAATAGTTTTCCTCTTAAAATGTCACTCGAATTATTTCATCTGTTGCTTAGAAGATGTGCCACAAGACGTTTCTCATGATAAAGAAAATTTTAAAGTTTTAAAACCTGGGTATGACAATCTCCTATCCTCTAGACTTTAATTTCTGAGCATTATGAAAGAACTTCAAACATCATCATAAAGACAGGGGGTTGAGCAATGTGAAACCTCAGTTGTTCCTGTAAGACCCAGCCTGCATTGAGACCCTTGCAGGTGACGTCTGTAACTACAGAGAGCAGAGATGGTGTCACTGTCCTTTCAGTACAGAAATCTGTACATACAACCACCTATGTAGGACTCTGGCAATACCCGTAGGCATCCGTAATGCCTAACAGAAAAGCGCAAGTTCTGCATGAGCAGGATAGAGCATATTATATCATATATTTCAATATATTCATACATGGTTTGTATTCTATATTTATGTACTATATATTCATATGTATTATAATATAGTCACATATTTTGTATATTTCAGTATTATTTCATTGAGGGAGGCAGTAAAAGTTGCAAAATAAAGCAAAAGAAAGTATGAATCACAGTTTTGGATCTTATTTTCTCAGGAAATAAACATGTGCTGCCTTCTTCTAACTTCAGTTATCTCAAATATGTATGTTCATGATAGTTTCATTCGTGATCTGTGATAAAGCATACCGCTTCCATACATTTTGAGGCTGTGTTGTAATGTGCAAATATGATGCACATGGGGTATTATGCATACGCTTACATATATTAAAACACTGCTGTTTGGAAATGGGAACATCTTGTTAGCTACAGTACAGGGAATCCCATTTAGAAGATGAACTTAAGTGAAGCAGGGGTGAAATGAGTACAGTATACATGAGTATTTCCCTCAGCAGAAGTACTTGGCATGCTTGCATTTTTCAAAAGACAAAATCATGTTTGTCTTCCCTGAATGTGCACACATTCCTGGAGATGGGGGATGGTTTTCTTCCTTTTTCTTTCTTTTTCTCCTGGCCCCTAAGTGCATTTGAGTTTGGATAATTTGTCCACAGCAACTGAAGGATATGTTGCAGAGGAGGGAGGAACAGAGTTTTTATTTATTATTGTAATGGCTCTTTTTTTCATGTTAATTCCTTTAAAAAAATATAATGGTACGTAGGGGTTACATTGCAGGCCTGTTTCACCAACACAAAGTATCTGTACCGGAGTAGCACATGCAAATGAAGCAGAAACAGAGAATCATTGTTTAATATAATTTGCTGCAGAAAAAGAAAAAC
The DNA here is from genome assembly GCF_034315485.1 of Pezoporus occidentalis. Taxonomy (NCBI): domain Eukaryota; kingdom Metazoa; phylum Chordata; class Aves; order Psittaciformes; family Psittacidae; genus Pezoporus; species Pezoporus occidentalis. The sequence goes on from NW_026912865.1 coordinate 757,618, forward strand.
TATCCTTGTTTTAGTAAAGGAAACAAATTAAAAAATATATTTTTAAGACTTTTCTTTGAGGATGCATTGGGTTTGAGGAAATGTCTTTATTTGGCTTAACCATCTTCTTTCCTGCCATTAACATTTTCAGCAGATTAACTGTTTAACTATTAGCACCAGCCCTGCAAGCATTTAAGTGCACACCTAGCTTTGCTACATTAGTTGTACCACTGAAACAGGAATACTGTCCTGAGCAAAATAGTTCAGGTTTAAATTAGGAACAGCCAAACTCCTTAAAGCAGCACTTTCAAATACTTTGGAATTAATTCAACCTTTCACTCTTCTGAGTCTGTAATTTAATTGCTTCTTGGCTTAATTATATTCAAAGGTTTTAATGCAATGGTAAATGCTTCCTAAGTCTTGTTTACCTAGTGGTAATATTTTAAGAATAGGATTCTACATAATGTTGTGCATCTTTTGTTCATATTCATTGTTTTTTTTACTTGCTTGGTCAAAAGTATTTCCCTTCTTTTACTGTGAACCATGTGACTCTCAAGATCTGCTCTAGGTGTAGCAGCATTTAGTGACTATAATGATAAAGTCACTCTGACCTACTTTAAAGATACCGATTTTAGAAAGATGACGTATGCACACACATACACGTGTGTATGTGTGTGTGTGTTTATACACCCTCACTCTTGCACATATAAAAAAGAAGTTTTTAAGTTCTGGGAAATTTAGTGCAGTCAGTTACACTAGCTGGTATACAAAGAATTTTTGCCAGACAGAATGGTACCTTTGCAGCATGTTTTGTCACAAACTTCAGCAAAGCCAGAACTTACAAGTGAACATCCAGGGCTCACTCTATTCAAATCTGAAGCTCTGTAGCACACTCAAAGCTTCTCTTTAGTTGTAGTCTGTCTTAAATGTGGAGATCAGCAAGCAATACCTTGAACCAGGCTAGGTAGAACATCCTTTTCAGTGTGTAAGGCTCTATAAGAAATCCAAAGTCATCATTAACTGAAAGGGGATGAAAAACGTGGTGCAGCTTTCATGTGAATTAAGTTTTCCCAACTGGAAATAGCAATAGAAGATTTGTCTGCTTTGTGTAAATGATTCATTGTGTAATACGATACAGTTCTTTGGATAAAAAAAAGTCACACAGAAGAAACAACAGCATTTTTTTCCCCAGTAAACTGAGCAATCAGTATTTAGTTCTGACACCAGCTGACACTTACAATGGTATACCTCCCATCCTCAGTATAACACCAAGTAAAGGATCATTCTGGGGACTTTGAAATGTCATGTTGTCAAGACCTAATAATGTATTACTGTCCTGCTAATCCTAATGCTCCAGCAACCTACCTATGCGTTGGCCAGCCTGGTAAGGAGACCTCTAACATGGTAAAAATAGTTCTGAGATTCCTGGTTTTTACCTTGCTACTGCTGTCAGTGCAAACAGGCTGGAGTGATGCTGCCTTCCGTTTTTGACTCCACAGATTTATTCAGGAGTCTGTATGGTGCTGCTCTCTCAGACAACTACCTCAGTGTCTAAAGTCTCTTCCTTGTTTGAGCAACTTGCTGAATTTTCTAATAAGAGAATATATATATACCCGTACTAAAAATGCCAAATACATAATGTTTGTGACTTAAGCTGAGTGGTTTGTTTCAAAGTTAAAACTTGGTCTGTACTTAGGAGCAGCTGCCAATGTAGCTGATAATCATGGAAGTCGTACTTCAAGGGAGATGATGCTTATAAAGAAAAAAAATAAAAAATAGCACTTCACTAATATTAATTCAGTCAATTCCTTGGACAGAGAAAGCTATGCTGGTAAAAGAACCATATCCACATAAGAGCCTTTGCAAGTGTAGTTGTGACAATCACAAGGGTAAAAAAAAAAATAATAAAATCAAATCCTGAAATCCATCATAGCTTTGCTGCAAAATTTCTGAGTATCTTCCAGGCCTCAGAAAAGCATGTGCATTTGAAGAACAAAAAAACAGGCTTTGAAGTGAGGAGCACTCAGTGAAGATGAATGGGCTGAGGTCACAACTCTACATGTTTTATTGTTTTAGTCCATCTGACTTGCAGAACAAACAAGGCAGCCAAGTGCTGATTTACAGGGGGAAGGTTATCTTCCTGACCAGTAAGGACCAAATGTTTTCGTTTTGAGAAACAAAATCAGATTCTATGGAACATTAAATCCTTGGAACCTGCTGCTGATTTCCTGCCTTCAGGAATTTCTTTTTGCAGCTGGCAGCAACTTAAAACAATAAAAACGTGCAGTTTAGGAAGCTTTTCACAGTTATGTCTTCCTAATGCTAAGCACGACAGAGTCATAAAACATGCCACAGGAAAAAATAAGTAATTGTAGCTGATTTCTTGTTTCATCTAACAGGTTTTCAAGCTAAATTAAATTATTGTCATTCTCTCACATTTTACTTGTAGGATAGTTAAGGGTCAGCTACAGGTAGGTAACTGGGTGATGGTTGGACTTGATCTTGAAGGTCTTTTCCAACCTAATTGATTTTATGGCTCTATGAATTAAGTACTAGCTAAGAACCAACCGGGAGTCATTATAATATATGGTAAACTGGAAAATCTAAGTATGGGTTTCTGAGCTCTGCAATGAACAGAACTGCTCTAGTAGCTGTACTTGTCTAGCAAACTGGTGTTTTCATGGGAAATTAACATTTAAGCTATGAGTAGTCAATATCCCTCAGGCGAAAAAAAAAAAAAAGGCAAAAGACTAAGAAATTTACTCCATAAAGCTTTGGGGTGGGTAGATCCACCAACATACTCTAGCCTTCAACATTAGACTTCACAGATTCTCAAAATCCCAAAAGCCTCCTAACCTCCAAGGGAAGAAATAATTCTTTGGCACCCATATATCTGCTCAAGATTACGTGAAATATCTGAACACAGCTGCAGTACTCAGGGACCTATCTTACATCTAAGCCAAATGAAGCATGAGGACACAGATTATCTTACATGGAGAGTGTCTTGGTTTGTCAAATATATTAATAATCATATCACCTTGCTGTATGGTGGGTAGATACTCTGCCCAGTTTGGAGAAAATAAGTCAGATGAGTGTTTTAGCCATTGGTCTGCTGGACATAAAGGGATGAGATAGCCTTGTGTTTTGCACAGAAACAGTGTACCTATATCCATAATTAGACACTGGAGCAGGGATTTGGGCCTATCTGTTCCTATTGCCAGTCAAATGTGCTGAACAGTACACTGCAGGATAAAATTCTCCTCGTCTATCTCTGACCCCATTAATATTTAATTGTTTTATGCAAAATGAAGCAGGAGATGCAGGCTTCTTTTCAGAACAGCATGTAGGTAGGGCTTCTCCTGAGAGAATGAGAACCTGGTTCATGTCATGAGCCTAGTGTCCTACACCAAAAATCAGTCCTCTAACTGTTGAGCTGACAGAGAACATCCCATGATTTCTCACAAAAGGGCTGAGCAGCTTTAGTTCCTACTTCAAAGAGAGAGTTCCTAGCTCAGAGTCAGAGATATATCCCTGCCCCTGCACAATTAACCTTGGCCAGGTCTTGACGAATTTAAGTGAGGAGCTAATCCGTGTACAACTTCCCTTCTTTGGACTACAGCCTCATTTTATCTGCTTGTATTTCAGTAACTTCTTAAGTTTGCTGTGATTTAGATTCCTGTTTGGCATGTGATCAGTGCTGTATTTGAAAAACAAAACTTGTTCCAAGAAAGCTCAAGAGAGTGAGAGATCATAGTTGAATGGGTTTTTTTGGAAAAAGTTCTTGTTTTTCTGGATACAGTGATCATTGTTCAGCTGTTAAGATTATTTAAACTAAACAATTCTACATTAGTTAACAGTTCAATTACAAGAGTTATTGTATAAGCAAAGTCTTCCCTAAAATGGGGGCCTTTCAATAAATAGAAAAATAAAGTAAAATTAATTTGTGCTCAGAGAACCAGCCCCAAGATCAGGGACTGCTTTTGAGTAGTTTAAGGTGAGTCAGTACTCTTGGCCACTTGACACATCACATTTGAGTGAGTAAAGTTGTCAAGGTGTTCTTCCTCTCCCACATGTGTTTCTAGGAGGATTAATTCTTGGTACTGTATGTTATGAATTATAATAGCAAATATTACTGGAAAGTTAAAAAAGTCTTAAAAAAAACAAACTACTTTCAGCTCAATTATTTATCAGTTCTTCCCCAGATAAAGGTGTCAGCACAGACAGTATTTGAAATTCATTTAGTATTTTATTAGATTGATTGATCTTACAGCTGAAGATATTAACACTCATTAGGTCTTACTTACTGGTCATTAGTACTGCCTTTATTATCAAGCAAAGAATAAATATAAATTCAAATAAAAAGTCATCAAGTCTTGTGATTTCCAGTGTATTACATCTGTTGTTTTAAGATTCACAACACAAAAGTTTATTATAAACATTTTGAAAATCTTTTAATAAATCCTTTATATCTTAACTCTTTTAAACTTAAGCAGGCTACAAGAGTTTCTCATATATTCAATAATAAGCTGTTAATTATATGGCTTTTACTAACACACTCATGTGATTCTGCAGAAAGGTTAACAATTGTTACATATGAAGTGACTAACCACAATTAATCTCTATTAAAGAAAAGTCAAATTTCTGTATTATATTTTGACAGAAAGTTAAAAAAAACAACAACAAACAAACAACCTGGGAAGACTAAGAAATCATGCCAAATTTAATAAGTTTTATTATTTCAATTTCATACAAGACATAACAAAATGAAAAGCCTATTAGTGACCATTGTTCCAAAAATGCCCTTTACTCCTATTAATGTACTTATATGATTTCAGTGGAAGCACATTCAAAGTGCAGCTGTAAATATTTTTTAAATTTTAACTTTGATTTTTTTATTTTTTTTTTTTACAGGAGCCTCTGAATGTTATTGATGCCAGCGTGATGGATCTGAATGGTTCAAGTGAAGATGCACTAGAATGGGATGAAACTGACATAAGCAATAAGCTGATCAGTATTCATGAAGACTTAAGTGATCCTGATCAGGAGCTCAAGAAGGATGGGCTAAGACAAAAACCTTCTTCAGGAGAAAGTGGTTTTAACGATGTGAATGAAGATGAAAGTATTGGTGATTGTGGAAGTCCTCTTTATTGTCCCAGCATTACTTCCCCTCCAAATCCTAACATCTATCAGGTCTATAGTCTTCATAATATTGAATTATCAGAAAAAAAACACATGCCCTTTTTGAAAAAAACATCTAAGCTCTCCAGTGTAACACAGTCTAACATTTTAAATAAAAGTCTTAGTAAAGACTCATCATTTTCATCTACAAAATCCCTGCCTGAGCTAATAGGGGGGAACATATTGGCAAAACCATACAGCTATATGTATCAGAGTGGAAACATAAGCAGGCACTCTGAGAGTGAGAGTGGGATAGTGAGTGAATGCGATACAGAAACTACAAATAATTCAGAGATTTTTTTGCTAAATGATATTGAAAGCACTCAGAGTAATCCTGAAATTGGACATGCAGAAACTCAAGTGGATGATACAGTTGATGTGATAAAACAAAAAACACAGCAAGGTGAAGACCATGCTAATCTCTCGGATGATTTCCAGTTGTTACCTTCTGCATGTTGTGGAAGTGAAAATGATGAAGATTTGGACAGCATTACTATGTGTAACCATGTTTGTCTAGAAGAATTGCAAGGAAAGCATGACGTGTTTACTTTTTATGATTACTCATATCTTCAAGGCTCCAAATTCAATTTACCAGTGATAATGAAACAATCACAAATTGAAAAAACAAATACAGAGGACAGTTTGTTTCATGGCTTTTGTTTTGATAAAATACCTGGTAAATCTGAACATAAACCTGGAGAGTCTCAACCAGATAGGTTTATTCATGACCATACTCTGGCAAGGGTCCCTGCAGAATCAGATCCCAATTCCTGTAAGTCTGGAGAAACTGTAAGAAAATTAACTGTTACAGAGAATACAAGACAAGTTTCAACTTTATCTCGTAGTTCTTCACTAGAGTCTCTGTCTGTAGTAGGTGATTTGTTCAGCTCAGGTATTTTTAAAAGTGGAGACGGTCTTCAGCGAAGCACCTCATTGGAGAGCTGGCTGACTTCCTATAAAAGCAATGAAGATCTTTTTAGTCATCATGGCTCAGGTGACATAAGTGCAAGCAGTGACTCTGTTGGAGAGCTCAGCAAAAGGACCCTAGATCTTTTGAATCGCTTAGAGAATATCCAGAGTCCTTTAGATCAAAAGATTAAGCACAGCATCTCTGATATAACACTCCAAAGTGGCTCTCAAAAGATGTCTTTTACTGGACAGCTGTCTCTAGATATTGCATCCTCAATCAATGAAGACTCAGCAGCTTCTCTGACTGAACTCAGCAGCAGTGAGGATCTTTCTCTCTGCTCTGAAGACATTGTACTGCACAGAAATAAAATCCCAGATTCAAATGCATCATTTAGAAAACATCTTAATAGATCTGTAGCTGATGAGAGCGATGTCAATGTCAGCATGATTGTTAATGTCTCCTGTACTTCTGCTTGTACTGATGATGAAGATGACAGTGATTTGCTTTCAAGTTCCACCCTTACCTTAACTGAGGAAGAGCTAGGTATCAAAGATGAAGATGATGACTCTAGTATAGCAACTGATGAGGATATTTATGAAGAATGCAATTTAATTTCAGGACTTGATTATATAAAAAATGAACTCCAAACTTGGATTAGACCAAAATTTTCTTTGACAAGGGAGAAGAGAAAAAGTAACCTCAGTGATGAAATTCAGCGCAGTAAAGTTAGTAATGAGACATCAAAAGCCACAGATACATTAAGCATTGAAACACTATTGAATGGTTCAGTACAGAAAATATCAGAAAATAATGGTAACAGTAAGAATGTGCCACGTGATCATGAAAAAGGGACAAGGAGTCACCTGATGAAAGATATCTCTCAGGTTGTGAAGGATCACCTTGTGGATGATATGGAAAATGGCAATATTGAAAATACTCTTGGCAGTCAAAAGGAAAGTCTTGTTAGAACATCAGCAACTCCCAAAAGTCATGCATCACTTGATGTCAGAGAAGCTGAAAATGAATGTTGTGTCTGTGAAGCTTTTACAGACAGTTCAGATGATTCACATATGGATGGAAAAGAGACTGTATTGTTGTCAGATGAATCCAGAAACCCTCTAAAAGAATGTCAAAGTCATCTTCAGCTTGATCATCATTCTGTTGCTTCCTCTCCTGCTAAAAAGCCTTGTCTTGAATTTTCCTCAGAAATGAATTGTGGAGACATAGAAGACACAACTTTACAAACATCCTTACCTAATGGTCAACAACAAAGAATAATCTTTACTGAAAAATCTACTGATTGCTGTACAGCCTTGAAATCCAGTGACAAAGAATGTGACTCCTCTGCCAATGGTATTGCTTCATGCTGTAATTGTGAATCTGCTGCTTTTGATAAAAGAAACATGGAAGATGGCTCAGTACACAATTTTGTGAGGGAGATCATAGACATGGCATCAACAGCTTTGAAAAGTAAGTCACAACCAGAATGCGAGTCATCTGCTCCAGCTTCATTAGCACAGATCAAGGAAAAAGTGTTAGAACACTCTCACAGACCCATTCAGCTAAGAAAAGGGGACTTCTATTCTTATCTTTCACTTTCTTCTCATGATAGTGACTGTGGAGAGGTAATCAAATACATAGAGGAAAAGAGCAGCACTCCTGTGCCATTGGATTTCACAGATGAGAGAGAAAATATTGAATGCTTTTTTGAAGCCTGTCCTGAGGAAGAACGGGTTGAGCAGCAGCAATCTGTTTCTAATGGTACTCCTGAAGCAGGAGCTGAGCAGCAGCAGCAGCAACCTATTTCTAATACTATTTCTGAAACATCTCCAGAGTCAGTAGGTGAAGTGACTCAAGAATCGTTAAGAGAAGTTAAAACTTCATCTGAAGGTAGGGATTTATCTTTCTTCTGTGATGATGACAATGGTATAAACGTCCCTAATCCTTACAAACAAAGCACATCAAATAATTTGAAAAATGCTGATGTTGATTTGTTGATTTCAGATGGGCAAACAGAAGGTTTGGAAAAGAATCCTCCAGATGTTAGCACTAAAAAGAGTACTACAGGAAAATCACCTGGACCTGAAGATTCCAAAGGATGTGTTGCAGCTTCTGAGAAGGCTTCAGCTATAGAGTTTCAGTTAAAGCCTGGCCATTCACAGAAAAAAGATGTTTTGCATCAGAACAGTAAAACTCTTGCTTGTGAAGAAAATCTCCTAAATTTTCATAAGGAAAGACATATAAATATGCACAGATAGAATGTAACCCTCTCCAGGCACGTACATTGTCCTAAAACCAGGTATGTACTCTACAAGTTGCACATTCTTCTTTTTTTTTTTACACATATTTTCCTTTTTTTTTTTTCATTTTTGTAAAAATGAAAGGAGATGAATCACCATCCACCACCTAGGGCTTCTGTTTGATGATAGTGCTATATAATTTGTTTTGATTGTACTGTAATCCAAATTTACATGCCACTGGTCAACAAATGCAGTAAATACCAACTGCTTCTTGCCCTTTGGCTTTGCACTGACTGGAACTGGTCTCTTCTGGAACAAATCTGCTATCTTACAGAACTTGGGAATTCTTCAGAAGTAGTATTTCTGTATCAGCCTTGTCTTCCCTCCTCAACTGAGCTGTGGAATCAGCCCTACTCATTGATCCCCTTCTCCACAGTCAGCTGGCCTTATGAGGTGTTCAAAAGCACTTGATGAAACTGAACTTCTGGTTTTACAAGAATTTTGTGTGACTAGTGAGTTGGAGCTCTACAATATTTCCAGACAAGCCATGAGGAATGACTAAGCAGATTGGAGAATAAGTAGTGAGATAATAATTAATCTCTTGATATCAGTTTACCATGACTTAAGCTCAATAAGCCATTAATAAGAACAAAATTATTACAACACAGTGTTAGACCAAAAGTGGAGGTTACCAAAACAAGAAATCTTTGCAACAACATTAAAGATTATAATGTGAAGGTAATGTAGAATAAAGACCTGAATACTAAAGCAGGTAGAAACTGATAGCCAAACAGCAGTACTGGAAGCTTTGGTTTTATTTTGTGACGAGCATTTTGAAACATAAGTAAGAGGGTGCAACCTAAAGTGGAAAAGTGTATCTAATCTCTTCCAAAGTCTGAAAGTGGTTCAGATCTGGAGTTTCTGACTTCACACAAATGTCCAACAATAACTGCACATTTAACAACAAAAGAAGATCTACAAAGCAACTTCTGTATAAGAACCTAACAAGTAGCACTGCTGCTTTGAGTCTCACTAGTTGTTTGGTGACCCAAAAGCCAGCATAGCTGTGTAGAATGCCAGTCTTTGGAAACACTCCTCCAGTAGACCAGAGAAAGCATGGCAACTCCAAATGCCACTCCAATTCCAAATGCTGCTGCTTGTCAGAAGCTATAGCAAGAAAATTTCCAATAAAACACAAGGCTAAGCACAGAACCAGGTTTCCCTGGGAGGTTCTGGATTCTCCATCCTTGGAGTTTTTCAAAATTCAAGTGGACGTACCTTTGAAATAGCCTTCCTTTGAGTAGAAGGTTGGACCAGATGATGTTCAATTTCCTTCTAACCTAACTTCTGCTATGATTCCATGATGTTGCTAGGAGAAAAGACGGTTATTCATCACTGCCTGTGAAAACCACTAGTACTTTCCAATTGCAAACTATGTAGCTGTAGCAGAGGATCTGGGCATATTTATATGTAATAGAGTGCTTTCTTCTGCATTTCCTGATTTACTATATTATATTACTATGCTTTGGGCTTTTCTTTTGCACATATTGGTGGCTAACCCAGCATTCACACTTTCACATTTGTATAAATATGTCTAGCAAAGTCTTTATGTTATGACAGCAATATCTCTTTGCCACTATCTCTTTGAACATGTATCTATTTGAATAATTCATTATCTTGGAACCATCATAGCAAAGAGGATATTTCTTGAATGGCTCTGAAATAGGCTATCATGACCTGTTGATTACCAACTAGGTTAATACTTGGAGACATCCAAACAACTGGCGTAGTCATGGAAATCAATTGGGAATTAGAAAACTCATAGATGATATTATATATTCTGGAATTACGTTACAAGGATAATTTGTGTATGGAAGACTATTTGGAAATTGAGATGATGACAAAAGTTTGAGGTTGATAAGTGATCAATATGTAAACATAAGTTTTTCTTTAATTACTATTTTATTACTTTTCTTATTTTTTCCACTCATTTTTATAACATTAATTTGAGGAATAATGCTTACTATAGTGACTGTGATTTTATTCTTGTTCTCATTCTTCCATTGATGAAGATAACATCTTTTCAATTCATTAGTACTTTTGCTCTGAGGATCTCAAAATACTGTATAAAATTTCGCTCAGTCTTCAAAACTTCATAGTTTCTTACAAGTAGCCAGCTAGGTTTTTCATAAGACTGGGATATGACAATATGCAGTTGATGTAAGGACTAAGATTGGACATAGAGGGTGAAGATAGTAGTAAATGCCCCCCAGTGCAATAAAATGTAATGCAGACTCTGTATGTAACAGTTTAGTAGGTTTGTGTTCCAGTTTTTTTTTTTGCCCAGGGGCTGACAAAAATTTTTAAGGTAACAAAGCCCTTCAAACTACATCCCACTTCTTACATTTAGGAGGATATACTGGTTCTTAACTGATGCATATAGCATTGCTTCCATGGAAATTATGTACTGTATTAGTCCAAGTAGTAAAGCCCTAGGAAACATATAGTTTATCTCTGGCACATCAAAAAATGAAAATATGAGCTGCTACATTTGGTATCACTAAAGTCTGAGATCCCTTCCCCCATTCACAAGCTTGGTGCTTTAACTTCATCTCTCATGCTATGGGGAATGAATTACAGAAGCAATCTATCCTAATTTGTTAACTTATTCAAATAACAGTTATTATACTTAACTATGCTAAAGATTATCTTTTTGGTGGCAGATTGTTTATTTTTTGATGAGGCTAATTACTGATTTTCCAAAGGTAATTTACATTTATTACTAATACATCTTTTAAAATGTGACAGATAAATGTTGTTCCCATAAGTGTATTATGAAAAAAGTTACTATTTAAAAACACATTATTTAATTTGAAAGATAAATGGCAAACACCATTATTTTTCCTGTAGCACCTGTGCTGTAAGCTCATTTAAATGTGTAATTCCATGTGTAGCTGAAATACTTAGAGAAAAATAATCTATAGTATATGTGTACCTTAAAAGCATACTGTGAATTCAAAGCTGAAAAAGGCATAGTTTCAAATGTACTTTGATTTTTATATAGTTTTAATATTTACCTTGGCTGTACAGAAGAATAAACTTCATAGGGAAGAAAATATTTTTTGCAAATGTTACAATCCTTTTATTTAGCAGTGTGCTACAAAAAATTACCATTATGGGAAAATAGTAACAATTCTATAAGCAGGCTTAAAAATATCTCTGTCAGTATTGACTAGTCTCTGATATGAGCCAGCATGTAGTTGTTCAATAGAAGTTCTCACAGTTCTCGTAGAAGTTCTTCTCAGAAGCTCTATGCTGATTTTATTTCTCAAGTAGGGGACAGCTTGAAAGAACTGTCTCTGTGTATATGAGATCATGCAGTTTTCTGCTGTCACTGTGACCTGTGACTCACCAGTGGAATGGGAATTTTTAGTCCCATATTCAATGTGCATAGATATCAATACATTAAGAAGTTTTATATGATGTGTCCAAAGACTTTTCTAGAGGATACATTAGAATTCTGTATGCAATCTGTTAATTCTTACAAATGAGATCAAAAACTACTTCCTTTTGTGAAGAATTTATAATTTAAACTTAAATTGTAAGTTAATTTAGGGAAAAAAATATCGGACATAAAAAAACTACACTGGTTTCATCTGACAATGCTGCAATGTTAGCCAGAATATCCTGCCACTTACTATAACCAGGAGAAACACAGGACTGGTACTCAGAAAGCCTGACTGTTATTTCCTCCTCAGCAATAGATTTTTTTATGACTTATTCCTTCCTTTCCTTAGTTTCTTTATTAAAGAATAATGAGAATAATGACCAATGAGACCTGTGAAGCACGGCTTATTCACTGAAAAGTGTTTTGAGATCCACAGCTAAAAGATGATACATAAATGCAAAGGACTGTTAGTTAATTATTCATTACAGGAAAAAATAATATACAGGTTTACACAACAGTTTACTTTCAGCAACTGGAACTACAAGAATAATCTCTTTGCTTACCCTTTCTTTTCCTAGAGGCTTTTATAGGGTGATAAGTGCTGTAATGTTCTTTCATAGAGTTTAAAACAGTCTGACTTCTTAGCTCCTTACAGTAGCTGACTTTAAATAAAATTAAATAGAATAAGCAGCTAATCTTGTATTGCCTGTGAGTTACATAATTTTTGAAAAACTTGACATAATCCATCAGTGAGACATTTCTTATTATAGATATGTGAAACTCGTGCCAGAGTTGTAGAAACCTTTTGATACAATCTTCCCCTTTACTCTAATCAGTTCTTCATTAATTTCAAGCAAAGTGTTGAGCTTTTCACTATTTTCATGTAAGTACATTTCTTCTATAAATGAGGGACAGGGTCAGTTTCAGCAAATAAGATCAAAGCAGAAGGTAACTGGATAGATCCAGATATTCCTGCTTAATTTGGAAGGCTCATAATGCATGTCTAGAGTGCCTCCTAGGAAATGCCTAAGAGATGTACTTTGCACTAATCTTTGAGCTGTATTCTGACAGTTATTTCTTCTTAATCCCCATCATAAGCCTGTGCTCTTTGATGAATAGTTTAACCCTAAACTCTGAGCTGGGTAATTCTACAGTATGAAAATTTAACTCATTGATGGCACTACAAGTCTTTCAATAGCTATTTACAGTTTTAAAATACAATCATGACACTGACAATCCTATTCACGGAACACATCTCTGACAATCCTTCCTTCCTCTCCATTGAAATCTCATTCTGTATGTTTACATAAATATTAAAGTAAGTGATGGGTAGATCTTTTTGTTGCTTGGCTTTTGAAAATTCCTATGTTTTCATAGATCAGTGCACTTTTGAGTGTGCTGAAGGTAAGTTTGCAGGTAAGGATGAGGACAGCATCCAGGGAAAAGGTCAGATTTGATGAATTCTCTTGTTTCTTTAGATATGAAGTCTTTACAAAAGTCAATGAGCTTTCTATATCAATACAATTTTTTACAGTAACTTGTACCTCAGGCTGTTAAAAGTCATTGTTTGCCTACTGTATGCTTCTGCATTAAAGGCTCTGGCATGTGATCATTTAATGAGTATCTATGGTTGTTCTGCAAGAGCTATGTTTTGCAAATAAAACTTCATTTTCTGTAACCTACTATTACTTTTTTGTTTCCTTTTAGAATCTTGGCTGCAATTCAGGTGCAGGTTCATCCTGTAAACCCTTGGATGACCTCCAATTCCATTGTATCACTGCCTTTCATTACACTGACTCCCAAGATAAATTTTCTTTCCGAATGTGATTTGTCCATGTTGGCTTTGTGATCAGGCTGCATATGCTAGTCCTGTTTCAGTGATCATTTTGTATTGTAGCAAGGCCATTTGCTTTCATGTGGATTCCTCTCCCAAGCTACCTCTAATGACCTCTCCTTCCTAGATTGGTTGCCTCTGTACTACTTATCACTGATTCTGTTCTTTAAAGTTTTGAAGATGTACAGAACTCATGATTAGTCTGGTTCATCTTTTCACAGCTGTACCTGCCAGTACTCTTCTATTTTATGTATCTAATTTAATATTTATGTGTATAATGCATAAGTTTATTGAAAGTATTTTACTTTTAAAGTGACAATTTTGTTGGATTGCAGCAAAAAGAAGTCATTAGCCCTCCTGATTCAATGCATCTAAAAATTAGATAATTAAAATAAATGGCATTTTATTTATTTAATTTTAAAATTTAATCTATGCAACACTTCAAGAAACAGCTACATGGTGTTGTATATTAGGAACTGTTGACATTCTACTGAATTAAGTACAACATTTTGGTATTTTATGCTTCTTGAGGTGGTAATTAGAAAAAAAGTTTTTAAAAAATGTGTGCCTTGCTGTATTTCTTATACCATTTATTAAAAAGCTGCTTTCACAGTAAAATTTTGTTGGTTTGAAAGGAGGAAATAGCAAGGTTAAGATGTGTGAATAATTTCTGTATATATGTATAACCAAGTGCAAACATTGATGTATAATGACAGTATAAAATGCTTTCATGTTTGTGATGTCCAGTGATGTGGAAAATATAAGCCTTAAAACCATTAGATTGCATGGTAATTAGAATTGGCATAATAAACATAGTTCATTGGGGAAAAAAAAAAGAAGAACTGGTGATCTGTTTTACCTGCGTACCAAGAACAGAATACTTTATCAAAGTACAGAAGAATATGTTTCTGTTTGCAAATATTTCCTAGATATATATGATTCCATAGCTGGTGAAGATTTGTATTACCTGGCTCATACGTAAAGAACTTATTCATTAAAGATTCTGCAGGTCTTTTGGGCCAAAGAGACATAAGCATTAAGTAGTTTAATACACTGCCAATTCCAGTGGTGCCACACTTTTATAGCAGATTTTTTCTTGTTTTTTTTCAGTATGAGTTTGTTGTCTGATTCTTAAAATTTCATACATTTACATAATTATATTGAGTAAGCTTTATATATATTAATGCAGGTACTTTTACAGTTGGTCGTTTCAATGACTGAGACTGTACACTTTAAATGTTTTTGTCTTCTGCTTAAACTACATTGGGTAGCCCAAACAAGCCCAATGCCTTTATAACCTTTCTCTGCAAACATGGCATTCGTCAGCTAAAAATACTATTAAGAACGGATGTCAGGAAAGTTAAAAGGCAAAGAATGCACTCCCATGCCACCTTTAATCATTATTTTCACAATTATATGAATGTTTTCACAAAAAAAAACCCTCAACAGTCTACTTCCTTTTAAAAATGTGCAACAGTTTGAGGAATGATACTGATCAGATAATACATTCATTCATCATGGAAGGAACAGGTATTAAAAAAAAAGCCTCATGCTTTCCAAGTTATTAAAAGCTTCTTATTACTACAAGAAGCAAATTATCTCTCAATTTAAGTTTCCACTGTGTAGCCTTGGGTAGGCTATGATGTGGGTAGGGCAGCAGAAACAACTCTTAGCTTAAAGAAAAGTGTAAATAAGAAGCAGAAATTGTTAAGAAAGTCTTTTGAATCTATAAAGTTCTGCTCTCTCTTTTGAATCTATACAGTTCTGCTCTCATATATCTTGTATCATGTACATGTCTAATAGGGTAACCTGTAATTACATAAAAAGTGTAACTATATAGCCAAAGATCACTTTGATGTATCTTAAATATTTTTAAAGATATATAAAATAATTTGGAATATAAATCCTAATTTTAGTAAGATATTTACAGTGAAAATTATGCTAATTTATGAATTATTTAAACATGATTTTTTAAATCATCTTGATGTGGGAATTGAATTTAGAATCATTCTTTCTTTCCCCTAGCTTTTTCTAGTTTATGTTGTATTTTTTTTTAAACTTACTTTGACTATAGCCATACCTTACACTATGACGACAGGAAAACTAATAAGTCAAAGGCTTTGCAGATCTGTCACCTCACCCAACAGACTGTGCAGAAGTCCATCAATTACTTGTACCATTCTATTAGGCTATTTGCCACAAATTCACTTTTTTTCCTGGGGGAAAATAATAGTACTTGTCAAATCAATAAACCACATATTCATCATACACTATCTGGAATATATGGTCACAACTCAAATTTCTATGGTTCCTTCCTAAGAGATGCTGAACATTTTAATTTAACTGGTATTCCCAAATCTATATTATTTGGTCTCATGAAATAAAGTTATCATGACTGTGATGCAAGACCCATCATTATCAGCTATTCCTTTTTTTTTGCATGGTCAGTAGCTTTACCCTCTATTTTTCTTAGAATATACTGGAGTTTATTGTCAATAAAAATTGATTTCTAAAGGAAATCTCTGACATATACTTACAGGATTTGTTAATGTTTTAGTGTGAGTCATACGCTTATGCCCAAATTTTGCCTAGAACTTGCAATAAGTCCTAGTGCTAACTCCCTAACGAAAATTATTGGCAAAGTATAAAATTAACATTGATGTACCAATGTTACTCTAAGATCGGCCCATACATGGATTCCTGCATAGACCCTGTTCCCTGCTGATGAAATTCTCTGGTGGTATAGAAGCATGCTGCAAACTTTCTGCAGCATTTATTCCCACCTAAAGTTCCATAGGCTGCTTTTTATTCCACACACTCCCTAGCTCATGCTTGAACAACATCTGCAATGTGTGAGGTGGCCATTTGACAGCAATGACCCTGACTTGTGGATCTCCCTTTCCTGCCTGCTTCACATTCCTTCCGCAGAAAGCCAGAGCTCTCCAGCTGTAAGCGAAGGGAGTGTACACTAATATTGGTGGTAAAACACATGCCTAGGACTACGATTTAAAAAGCTGTTTTGTGATCAGCATAGTTGTATGCAGTTCTGGTGTCCTCAGCATAAAAAGGACATGGAACTGTTGGAACAAGTCCAGAGGAGGGCCACGAGGACGATCAAAGGACTAGAGCACCTCCCGTATGAAGATAGGCTGAGAAAGTTGGGGCTGTTCAGCCCAGAGAAGAGAAGGCTGCGTGGAGACCTCATAGCAGCCTTCCAGTATCTGAAGGGGGCCTATAGGGATGCTGGGGAGCAACTTTTCATTTGGGGCTGTAGCGATAGGACAAGGGGTAATGGGTTAAATCTTAAACAGGGAAAGTTTAGATTGGATATAAGGAGGAAATTCTTTACTGTTAGGGTGGTGAGGCACTGGAATGGGTTGCCCAGGGAGGTTGTGAATGCTCCATCCCTGGCAGTATTCAAGACCAGGTTGGACGAGGCCTTGGGTGATATGATTTAGGGTGAGGTGTCCCTGCCCATGCAGGGGGTTTGGAACTAGATGATCTTAAGGTCCTTTCCAACCCTAACTATTCTACGATTCTATGATTCTATATATGGATAGTCTTGTAAACCATGCCCCCAGTATTTCTCAGTGGTTTGTCTTTTTCCCAAGGTAAGCTGAAGACTGAGTGGAACAGTGGCTCTGCACCTTTGTTACAGTAAGAGGAATGCAGACTCCTGTTTGTTTCACCATAAACTCAAATAAATATGGTTTTAAACTAAAAGAGGGGAAATTCAGGCTGGATGTGAGCAAAAAATCTTTACAGTGAGGGTGGTAAATTACTGGCACAGGTTGCTCAAAGAGGAGGTAGATGCACCAGCCCTGGAGACATTTAAGGCCAAGCTGGACATGGTTCTGGGCAACTTGATCTAGAAGATGTCCCTGCTCATTGCAGGGGGTTGTACTGGATGACCTTTGAAGATACCTTCCAATCCATACTGTTCTGTGATTCTATGAAAGAATCACTATCAGTTAGACAGCATCTCAACCTTTTGGTGACAGGATCCACAGATGACATAGCCTCCCACATCACATGATTTAGAATTTTATTTCAGTTTTCCCTGTGTTGAGGAAAACGACCTGTTTTGACTAAAACATACCTGGTAAAACGGCTGCTTTAAGGAAGGGGTGGAGGGGACTTGAAGAGACCAGGAACAATGTAAAGGTTCCTGTGCTGCAGTGCACAGAAAAAGGGTTATTTATGTTTAGGACAGACCATACTAATACGTGGCTCAAGAGGATTAACGGGGTTGTCAAGTTCTTAGCCAAGTCAATCTCCTTCACTGACAAGTTTCTACAAACTTATTCCTAATATTAGCATCACTTTGAGGGGGATTTCGGCCAACTAATGACATCTGATCTATTGCCTTCAGTGCTGTACTTCTAATTTTTCAGACTCAAGCTGTCTCTTACACTTTTTCTACCAACCTGAATCACTTTTATTTTTCATATAACTATTGCTTTCCCAGTAAATACATGCTCATCACTGATTTTAGAAATGTTTCTAAGGGCTAGACTATAAATGAACTTGGCAGCACATAATTCTGTGCACTGGATGAATTCTAAGTGCCTCAGTGCTATGAAAAATAGAATTTCCTAAGCAGTATCAAGTAGTATTACTTTATTTCTGGGAAGTGGGGAGATAACTAAGTTAAAAGTGAAGTTAGAATTGTATAACTCAGTAATGTAACGTACAAATATTACTGTGATATTGTAGTTCTTGTCAAACTAATTCTTAAAAATTACAAGTACAGAATTACATAATGCTTAAAATGAAGTGATACGGTATGTAAAGAATGGACAAGTAGATGTTTTTACCTCACCTTATGTTGAGCTCACGTCTCTGTGACTCTCTGGGTTTGCAAATGGAAGTGAAAATAATTATAAAAACATGCAATTTTTTAAAGACTTTTCTCTTGTAATTACTGTAAGGATGTTTTAAATGCAGCAAGGATCCAGTTGTAGCGTTTTCTAAAGGAACATTATGAGAGTGACAGGGAAACGGAAAAATATTTGACAAGATTTCGAGCAATAGTGGAAAAACACAAGACATTCTTGATGCACTTCATTTACAGAATGAAAAATTCAGACTCTGCAAGAACTGATGCTGAGAATCAACCCCCTACCCCAAATCTATCCCTTTTTTTCAGGAGGAGATAAATGCTATAGGAAATTACATGCCCTCAGGCAAGATGGCACAGCAGTTTCTTATACGGGCTAATGTGCATATATACCTGAATTTCTGATCTGTAGCTCATGAATCCAAAGCCTCGTCGCAGAACTGTCTTTAGAGGGCATGGGTTTTGTTGTTTCTTCATTAGGAGCAGGACCAAGTTTGAGATGAGAAACATTTGCCTCTAACAAGCTTGAAAATGAAGTTGTAGCAAGCAATTGTTAAATAATATACAATGGTAGGGAAAAAAAAAAAAAGAAAACAAAAAAGCAATCTTTCTGTAAACCCTGGTGGTACCTGTCAGCATTTTAATCAAGAATACTCTAAACTATGTGGGATTATGAGTTACACTGACTGATCATTATTTACCCTGACATACTGATGCCAGACAGAACTATGCCTCTCTATAGTTTTTTGCTTTCCTTACCTCTAAATAAGGCTTTTTAAAGTGCTGAAAATTTTATGAAAATATCTTTTTAATGGTTAAAAATTGTGGCGTAAATTGAAAAAGAAAACCACCCCAACCCAATGGCTCTGCTGGGCTGCTGGGTGTCTGTGCCAGCCCAGCTCATCAGTGATGCTTTTGGCCATATTTTGTGGGGGGAAAGCCCTTCAAAATATTTTCATGCATTTAGACCTCTATTTTGCGCTATTAATGTGACTACTAAAGAAAGCTTCCTCTGTAAGGGGAGTTTGCTTTAAACACGAGAATATAAATGTTTCTCAAACCAGTTACTCTTCATTTTACATATTCCGTCATCTCTCATCCTCTGGTGTTCCAAGCTGCAGTTAGTTCTCCACTTGTACTTTTTCTTCTTGCGCAGTTCAGCAATGAAATGAAGGGCTTGCAACTTATGTTTGTAACACACAATCTACAGGTAACATTTTGAAAGGTGGGCAAGTGGAACAGTAGGAGCTTGGAGTGAAGAAAAGGTGGCTGGTAGATACATAACGCTCCACTGTGCCAGCTAGGCTGGAGAGCAGGTTCAGATCTACAAATGCCATGCTGGCTGATCACTGAAAAAGAAGAGAGAAGCAGAGGAGGAGGTGGAGCTTCAAGGATGGTTGATGGGATCTAGCTGTGGTTAAAATATTTGTAGAATGATGGGAACATAAACTGTATTGAAACAATATCTCTATTGAAACAATATCTCTATTGCTAGACTTGTTATTGCAAACTGTAAAGTGATGATATTCATGAATACTCATTTTTCTGAATCTGCTCTTCACTATGCCAAGCATATCAATCAGATGTACCATTGTCAGTTAATTAACATCTGATTGCATTAAACATAGGGTGTTGAAGAGGAGGTTTCTTCTTGGAGGGGGAGGGGTGTCTATGTGTGAGTTCTTTGGAGGGGGAGGGATGTGTTCTTAATAATTATCATCAACTGTGAGTAAAGTCAAATTTTAATGTGTGTGTACGTATTTCTGTGCCACTCACCACTCTTATAGCCACAGTAAAAGGGGAAGACAAATGCAGTAAGTGCGTCAGCACCTTAGCCACATATCCTACACACTGGACTTTCATAAGTAGAACAAAATCCAGAAATGTAAAGATCACAATATTAGACAAGTGTAGAATTAAGATATGTGAGACAGAGAAAAGAGAAGAGAAAAAGAGAGGAAAGGAGAAGAAAAAAAGAAAAAAAGAGGATAAAAAGAAGATGAATAAAATGGGAAAGGTAAGGGAAAAGGAAGGGAAAAGGGGGGAGGAGGGGAGAGGAGGAGGGGAGGGGAGGGGAGGGGAGAAGGAAAGGAAAAAGGAAAGGAAAAAGGAAAGGGAAGGAAAGAAAGGAAAGGAAAAAGGAAAGGGAAGGAAAGGGAAGGGAAGGGAAGGGAAGGGAAGGGAAGGAAAGGAAAGGAAAGGAAAGGAAAGGAAAGGAAAGGAAAGGAAAGGAAAGGAAAGGAAAGGAAAGGAAAGGAAAGGAAAGGAAAGGAAAGGAAAGGAAAGGAAAGGAAAGGAAAGGAAAGGAAAGGAAAGGAAAGGAAAGGAAAGGAAAGGAAAGGAAAGGAAAGGAAAGGAAAGGAAAGGAAAGGAAAGGAAAGGAAAGGAAAGGAAAGGAAAGGAAAGGAAAGGAAAGGAAAGGAAAGGAAAGGAAAGGAAAGGAAAGGAAAAAGGAAAGGAAAGGAAAAAGGAAAGGAAAAGAAAAAGGAAAGGAAAGGAAAAAGGAAAGGAAAGGAAAAAGGAAAAAGGAAAAAGGAAAAAGGAAAGAGGAAAGGAAAGGAAAGGAAAGGAAAGGAAAGGAAAGGAAAGGAAAGGAAAGGAAAGGAAAGGAAAGGAAAGGAAAGGGGAAAGGAGAAAACAGAGGAAAGGGGAAGGGAGGAAGGAATGCAGGGAGCGGGAGAGGGAAAGTTGAGTTATGCCTAGAGCATATATCTATAACTATTTGATAGCATTTTGTAATACAACAGACATGATAGTACTCAAAATAATGAATGGTTTGGTTAAGACAAATCTGTCTTCTTCTCCCAGACACATAATACGAAGTCACTCATGGAAATGGATTTGTAGTGAATTTAGGCATGGTGGAAGGAGATACCATACTCCTTTCCATGATATATAATTAATCTGTAGAATTTCATTTCTACAAGAAATTACTGAATCAAATTGCTTAGTGAGATTGTAAAGGAGTCTAAATATGGAAGAGTCAGCTGTGCTAAGATAGCAGGTTAGTTCAAATTAATGACAGTGGAGAGCAAGCTTCATTCTCCATGGTGAAAGCTGTTGTCTGCTGAAATAACAGGTGAAATTTCCCAAACCTGAAGAAAAATAGCCAATGCAAAATGGAAGATTTCTGCCTTTCTCTGAGGTAATCAAAAATGGGCCACTGAAAGACATGAGGCATGTACAAAAAGCATTGAAAATGCCCGTGTTTCTTTTCTTTCCTCTTCATTCCCCTGTTGAGAATGAAGATGTGGTGTCAGAAACAAATTATTTCAACTACTTGACAAGCTATTGTGCTGCAGCATAAGAAATTATCTTAAATATGATTTTATGGATAACTAACCAGCTTTCCATATGCCATATGTAACATACACATGGTTACCTAGAAGAAATTAACTGTGATAAATTATATTTTGATAAAGAAAACACGCATATTTCAGGCCAATTGGGTAACAATATTTCAGAATAACCCTTCCTTAATCATATACTTTGATGGAGGAATGCTGATAAGCACATCAGCACAAGTCAATTCTTTCTGCAAGGACTGACATCTTAAACTGCTCTACACAATGAATCACCTTGTCAAATAAAGTGCAAAATGGAAAACCTGTTTTCAAACTCATCTGATATAATGACATTTACAACAACATGTTTGAGGTGATAAACCGACAATAATAATTATATTTCTGTTAGACTTCCATTGTACTTTGAAAGTTTTATGCAATCATATGCTTTTTTTTTTTCTTCAAGAAAATTTTATACCAGGACTTTTACTTTATGGGTCTTTGAAACGAGTGAGGACATTTATATGTCCTCATATGCACATATGACATATGCACATTCTGCATACAACTGGAATTCTTAATTTTAGCATTTTCTTAGAAGAAACTGTATAGTTTCAATTACAAGACAACTTATATATCCTCATACAAAGAGTCAGGTGGTTCTTTTAGAATATGATATACATTAAAATTATTTTATTAGGCTTTTCAATGTGATGAATAATATTTCTCTTTCCTGATCCTTATCATGACAGTAAACACACTAATGAAGTATCTCTGACTGTATGTCTTAAGCTTAGTCAGATTAAAAAGATTACATGAAGAAAGTTCCTGTTGATCTTAGAAATGTACATTCTAAAAATAATATTTTATCATACGCTTATGAAGTTTGTGGAAGGCTATAAAAGAAAGCAGCTTCAGGAACATCCTTCCAGTCACTCTTGCCACTACCAGATCAATGTTCTTGGCTTGCCCTGTCTCACCTACTACTGATGGTATCTCTGAACAGGGGCTGAGATTTCATCAAAAAAGGTCTGCAGCTGAACCCTGGCATCTGTGAACTGGGGCTGAGATTTCATCCAGCTCTCCTAAAAAGAAGTTTTGATATGACATTTTTAGAGGTATTAGAACTGTGGTTATTTAGTATCTGCAACACACACATATAGATCTGGTGCTGTAGAAAAATGGGCCCCTGGGGAAAAGCTTGACTTTCAGCACTGAGTATGTGTGTTGAGCTGGAAAACAAAGCCTTAAGAATGTGGGATAAACTTCCCAGACACTCTGGTGAACAGCAGCTGACAGTCTTTAATAGGAAAGAATGAAAAGACAGATCAGGTGCTTGGAAAGTAGAATTTGATAAGTGATGCATATGAGTCAGCACATGGAGAAAAAAAGATTTGGTGAGGCTTTTGCACAACTGAGAAAAACGTTTTTCCACATAGGTGTGGGCTACCAACAGGATTAGCATAATGGCTACAGTTATAGACTTGAATCTAAAACGTACCAAGTAAATATATCATCTTTACAACATTATTTGCAGAAACATCAGTTTGGATAAAAATGCCCTTATGTTTCATTACCAATGGGACCTCACAATAAAATGTTTAAGTGAACATCTCATTTAAGTTATTTTCCCCAGTGCTGCTTCTTTTGTTATTTTTGCCTTGCACTAAAGGTAACACTAGATTAGGTTTTGGAAGAGTATCTGTTTGTTATTAAAAGGAGAACACAAACAGCAACCCACCAACACTTCCTCTCTACTCCTACTCACAAATAGACACATGAAACAGATCTCATCAGCCAAATTTTAAAAAACAAGCAAAATTTCATAGTATACATAATATATAGTAGTATATTGTATAATAACATATAATATATATGTAATAGTATATATAATAGTTCTTCCATTTATGCCCATCCACTTTTAAAATCAGGTCTGAAGTCCTTAAACTTAATTTCATTGTGATGCTAGTGAGCAGAAGCCAAGCTGCTCCTACACAAGGATCCATAAATAGTGGTTTTGAAAAAAGAGCTCTTGCTATTTCATTTAGTAGTAATGCCTGTGCCATAGAACAGACTACAGATTCTCATTGTCCGTTTTGCTTATCAGGAAATTCTGTTCTCAGCACAGAGGACGAGATTAGAATAAAAGGGGGAAAAGATCCCTGAGTATTTCTTCCTTTGCAGTGCTGGGTAGTGGAGTTGGACAGTTTGCCTAGTATTCACTAGGGCAAAGCAATGTCTAAATAAAAAAGTGGTGATACAAGTGTGGGAAACTGGATGAGACTAGGAAGTAGTCACCTAAAAAAGCAATATTGTTATGTAAAAAAATGCCACTATGGTCCCATAAATAGCCAGTCTTTATGCAAGTTAATTTTCTGTGATACCGATGGAAACCAGAAGCAACACTAATACAAACTCATTAAAGTGTTAATAGTGCTCATTAAAGTGGGACGAATCTGCCTATAGAATCAGAGGCTCAGCACCTGTTTGAAGTGTCACAAATGACTGAAAAAAGTTACAACACCTTTCCTTAACCCAAATCCATAAACATGTTTATATACTGTATGCTCCAAACAGGCATAGTGAATTCTTTGTGCCATAGCAGTTTCATCCAGACTGTATTTCATCACATGCACACACTTTTGATTAAGTAACAATCTGGCATTTTAAACATGGTAAATTTCTTATTGTACTGCATATTACTTAATACTTCTATACTGGGCTGGTTTTTTTTTTTTCATGGTCTTATTCTGGGTATAGAAATTTGTTACAAGGTCCAGTCAGAAGTAGAAGGTTTTAAACATAATTTATTTCATAACAAAATCTTTATATTTTACTGTTGTAAATATCTTTGGGAAAAGCAAATAATATTTGTTTTGAATTTGAGAATTGAATTCGATAACAAAATACACACTTAAATGGAAATACAAATACCCCTGTTATAAAGAAATTCTACCAGTTTAACAGTACATTGACAAGCTATATTTTCAAAATTGCATTGCAATTTGTGATTATTGCTGCCAGCACAAGATCTTGCGGAACTTATATCCTTTTCACAATTAAAGCTGCTAAGTGTCACAGTGTCATAGGATATGACAACTTGCCCTTTAGCTCTGGCTAATGACAGAGACTTGCTTATTTGCAGCATACCATGTGTACCAGAATATAAACATGAAAAAAAGTAAGCAATGACAGGAAAAGACCTTTAAATGGATCATTCAGGTAAGTCTCCTAGATTAAATGATGGAATGTTGCGTGGGTTTGAATTCTTGGCCACTTCTGTGAGACTAAGCTTTTAATATTTTTAAGACAAAAATGGAATAGGTATTGCACTATCAATTTATTTTACAATCTATGAGTTAAGAGTATTTACATAAGGCTTAATTTTTATTAGTGTAAAAACAAAAGCTTTAATGCTTTTATATGTTTAATACTCTGCCTTTCTAATGCGATTTTTATGATCTCTGGGCAGCAGAGTAATTTAGTTATTCCAAAAACAGTGCACTAACTTTTCCTGTCCAAACCAATACCGGCCTCTTTGCTCTCACCATAGCTAGACAAACCATACTTTTGCATAGAAGAGAAAACTTTTATGCCCCTCCCTTTTTAAAGTCACAGAATGCTGATCATAAACACACCAGAGAAAGCGTAAATTGTGACTCAAAAATGGTACTAGTATGGGGGCTCCACAGCAACAGCAGAAAAATGACTGTCTTTGCTCAGACTGAAACAACCTTGATTTTTCTTAAAATCAAGTCCAATAAGGCCAATATCCAAGTTCTGAGATTGCCCAGAGGAAAAGGTTTGTCAGACTATAATCTTTGTGGAAAAGTTGTTCCTTGACCTTTTTTGCCACTGTATGTCTACTGCAGCACAGGGAGGTCAAAAGTGCACTAGCTGTTAGCACCAAAGATGAAGCTTAACCAGACACTGAGAGCAATGATTGTCAAACGGCTCCATTTGCAAGACAAGAAGTGTATCCTTAGCAAAGCAAGCGAGATGAAAGAGATTATTTTCTAAGGGTCACATTTGTTCTTCTTTTCTGACCTCTCTCAAGACTGCAAAAGAAATGGTAAGTTTTCTATAGGAAAGAGGTGTTACAAAGAAAATGGGACTGTGCTTTCCTCCTCTCTCTCTGATAGTCTTCCAGCCACAGTTAAACTCTGTTCTGCCTTTCTTTCTCTTTCATAAAAGCCTACTGAAAGCATGATAATTGAATAAAGAAATTAAAAGGACAGTTTTAAGTTCCCATAATTTTACATTTTATAGCCCTTCCTAGAACCAAGAAATGAGTTTGAGTGATTGTTTAGACCTTTTGTTTCTTGTCCTCCTTCCCTGTTTCTGTCATTAGTTATCTATATAGCGGCAGCACCTAGAGCCTTAGCCATGGCTCTGTGAGGTACTGGAAGCGAATGAGTTGTTTCTGTTTTGCATTTCCAGCATCCCTCTGTTTTTTACTGGCTATAGCTAGAAATGAACTTATCTGATATTCCATTCAAGATGTTGGAATGTTTCAGGGAACATGTGGATTGCAAAACAATCCTTATTCCATCCTTTGGTTGACAGGCCCAGCTCCAAGGTACAAATATGAAATCTTGCACGAAGAGAGACTCTTAATAGGTACTCAAAGTTTTGAAGATACTGCAGTGGTAGTATAGCAATTTATGTAAGTATCTTACCTGATTTTAAACTACTTTGATTCACTTAGAAGCAGGCAAAACACTTCCAGAAGCTATTCTATCTCTAGTATGTTGAGGTTTAGAACTTGAAATAAAAAACGAATTTTTGGCTATCACTGGAGTTTTTAGGTTATCCTATATTGATAAGATGATTTATTTGTCACTCAAAATGATGGGCCTTTTTTTTGTAAGTAGTGAATATGAAACCATCACTTCCCAACTCTTTGATAAGAGATCAGGATGGTGGATAAACAAAACAGTTATTACAAGGCACAGTGTGAAGTAGTTACTGATTTTTGTACTTCTCTACTATGACCTAAAAATCAAGTTTGACCTAATTTTTCAAGATCAAGGAGGGGGGGAAAGAGAAACTCTATGCAGAGGTAGCTTGGAAATATGTTTCAAAGCAAGTGACTGAAATTGTGGGATAAAACCCCCTAAGTTACCACCAAAAAATAGCTATTGATCACGGTTTTGAATATCCCTACCTTGATAGAGTAATTAACAACTCAGATGTCACTTGATAAACACCCTCACAGTGGGAAGCTCAAATGCTATGCAAAAATTTTTACAAGTAAAGTAAGGCAGTAGGATATAAGGGTAAGAGAGAAAAATCTGGCAGTAACAGGGTACATTGTTTAGATTCAAATGGGACTTCATGTACCTTTGCAAAGCTATCTATCTAGCAATGTATTCTGTGATTATTTTTCTTATGACTTTAATTTATGTTTTAATGTCAGTCATCAATGTTTGTTTAACACATGGAAAAGTTCTATTTAAACATTCCTTCAAGCTACTTGGCTAAACTTGCTATCCATTGGGTGCCTCGGAGGATAAATTATTGAAATCTAAGCAGATTAATACCTCATGCTTATTCCCATGGCTAATGCACAATTTTGCAGTTGGAACGAGTTTTAAGCCAAAATTTTAAGCAATGGAAAATTTTGCCTGCCTTATAAAGTAAATGGATTCGAATTGTCTTTTCAGTTTGGGAGGAGCCCTTAATGTGGGAGGGACGGGCCCATTGAGCACCTTTTCAGTAACTAAAACTCAAGCAGGCAACTCCCTAGTTAAAAGGATAACCCAGTGTGCTGGTTTTGGCTGGGATAGAGTTAATCTTCTTCATGGTAGCTGTTATGAGGTTGTATTTCGGATTTGTGCTGGAAACAGTGTTGATAATTCAGGGATATTTTAGTTATTGCTGGGCAGGACCTTTTCTGCTCCTCACAGAGCCCTGCCAGTGAGTAGGCTCGGGGTGCACAAAGAGTTTTGAGGGGATATAGCCAGGACAGGTGAGCCCATCTGACCAAAGGGATATTCCATACCACATAATGTCCTGCTCAGCATGTAAATCTGGGGGAAGGAGAGAAGGAGGCATGGGGGGATGTTCAGAGTGATGATGTTCATCTTCCCAAGTAAAGGTTATGTGTGATGGAGCCCTGCTACCTGGAGATGGCTGAACACCTGCCTGCTGATGGGAAGTAGTGAGTTAATTCTTGTTTTGACTTGCCTGTGCATGTAGCTTTTGCTTTATTTATTAAACTGTCTTTATTTCAACCTATGAGTTTTCTCACTTTTACCCTTCTGGTTCTCTCCTCCATCCCACTGGGGGGGAAGTGAGCAAGTGGGTGTGTGGTGCTTAGTTGTTGGTTGGAGTTAAACCACAGCACCTAGGAATGGTGAAGACCTTTAAAGAGATTTCATCTTGATCTTGAACATCTTCATACCAGGTAATGATCTTCTGAAGTGAAAAAAAACCATCATCTTTGATGGGACAAAACTGTCACTACTTTATTCCAATGTCTGGGCTGCTTTTGGAAACTCTCTTCTAATTTATTTTATTTTCTTTGAGCAAGAATCTGTATCAAAAACACACTGATGACAACTATTACATATAAAATATTTTATAGCTAAGATACAACATTTTTCTGTCTAGTTTAATCAAAGATACTAAATGGATGTTAAATGTCTTCAGTCCTGTAGGTGCCACATTTCCTTGATTCTATTAACCCTTGCCCTCTCAAACAGTTATGCCCTACTTCTTTCTGGCAACAGCAGCTATTTGTTTCACTACTTACAATTCACATTAAAAGCTCTTAAGCTATGGCATTTGATACTAAAGCTGACAAAAGAACACACTTTTTGCTCCCCTTGCCCTAGATAGGTATTTTCTCAGAAGTTTTAGATTTTCACAGTACACCCCAGATGTCTTAAAAGCCCCTTATATATATTCTTTCATTGCACTTCGAGGAAACAAAGAGGAAAATAACAAACTAATCCATTCTTACAAAACCAAGATCTGCACAGAAAAATACCCCTGCAGTATTGCCATAGGCACTGTTGGTTCCCTCCCCACCCACTGCAGGCCTAAAAGCAAAAAAGAACATTGTGATCTAGTGCAAATAATTTAATGTAGGTCTCAAAACTTAGGGATCTCAATCCATATCTGAATCCTGAAACAAAAGAGTTGTTTTTAGGAAATTCTTATTAGTCTCTATTTAAAACACAGCTTTCAAATTAGGCCATGTAGATTGAATTTGGGCTTGTAAGTCTGAAATACCTAATTTAGGTGCCCAAAGTCATTAAATCTGATGATCTGAATGCTTTCTAGATCTGTCACAAAACTTTTTAGTATCAAGGGCAATATTAAATATAGCTTTCCACAGAAAAAAATGGTTCGTAGCCCTGTCTCTCCCACTCTCTCTCTCTCTTTTTCCACACTTTTTAACTCAAATATCATCCTTCATTTTAGCAATGGCGTATTAAGCAAAACTCAATATGTAGCTCAACACTACTGTATTATAAAGTGACTGTTGTGATATGAACTGTGCTTCCAGCAATGAACACAAAATACTGTACTTAGTTCTTTTTTTTTATTTTTTTTTTTTGTCCCTCCTCTCTTAATCTTCTGCAAAGCACATTTTATAGAGCAGACATGACCTGGCTCATTGTGCTTAGCATCTTTCATAAACTCAGCAGAGCTGTGGAGAACAAGTGCAAAACAACATGCTTCTGCCTTGATGTATCGGAAAGAAACAACAATGCCACAGTGATTGACCTGAGCATTATGAATGTATGTTATGGACCAGAGCCAGGCTGTGTGTTAGGCTAATTACCTCAGAAATAGTTGAGTGACAAATAGCAATGATTAATGTAATAGAAAAAGTTATGAGAAATGTATCAAACCTAATGAAGATCCTACTGCATTTATTTCCTCGTGCTTGCTAAATCTTTCAAGATCCAGATGCTCTCCCAATAATTAATTGCATAACTTACCACACTTGTCTGATTTAAATTTCAATTATTTCCTTTGGAGAAAGGAAATTGACTCCATTTTGTTTGGGTTTTGAAGCGCAACAATAGTTTTTCAAATACAGAGGTTACAACTTGCATTATCTTTTAATTCTACATTACTTTCTAGAAAGTAATTAATTCCACAAAACTTAATATGACTGGACATTCTGCACCCAGGAGGGCTACTGATGGAATAACTGGCATGCAATAGGCTAAAACTGAAGTATTTGCCCAAGTAATATAGACTTCATGCAAAGAATCAATGATCTGGTTACTATCTATTATGACAACATACTTCTACAGAAATAAAAGCTTAATATGGTACTAGGAGTGAAACTAATAAGGTCTGCTCATTATGAAAGATAATAATAGTAAGTGACTTTGATACAATATATAATGTCCTGACTACACATAATCAAACTGTGATTATAACCATTTACATATGGCCTATACTTACAGGAAAAGCTAGGAAAACAGAAAGAATATACATTGTCTTCATAGGTACAGGTGTCATTCAAATTTCTGAGTCACCACTTAATACCGAGTGATGATGCTGTAGTTAAAACATGCTAAGGGCTAACTTAAATACTCAAGGTGTTTTTGTTTCAAATTCAGTAGCTGAAAGTTCAGCTTTAAAATCCAGCAAAAATGTCTACTTCCATTGCACTCCTAATGCAAAAGGCTGAGGTTTTAAAACCAGGTCTTTTGTACTACATACCCATACAGCTCAGTAAGCGTCTTAACTGGTGCAAGGCTATGCTCACAGTCTTTGTCCTTGTGAATATTTAATAATTCAACAGGCAGGAGTAACAAGGATTTCTCT
The DNA here is from genome assembly GCF_034315485.1 of Pezoporus occidentalis. Taxonomy (NCBI): domain Eukaryota; kingdom Metazoa; phylum Chordata; class Aves; order Psittaciformes; family Psittacidae; genus Pezoporus; species Pezoporus occidentalis. The sequence goes on from NW_026912865.1 coordinate 788,127, forward strand.
TCCAAAAGCCTTGCAGACTTCTGGCTATAGCACTAGACAAACAGTTAAAAATTAAGGTTGAAATCTCCCAAGGCAGAATAATTTGGACCATCTCCCTTATTTGGGGAATGCTCTTATCACAAAAATATTGAACATAGAATGTTATTTTCTTTGAAAAAAGACCAGTCACCACAATGGTTGTTGAGTCTTCAGGGAAAAAGGTGGTTGCCCAACATATCATAAAGCATCTTCAGATTAGCAGGATAGTGTATAAAAATCTCTCCCTTATTTTGGGAAGGCTTTATTTGAAAGGTATTTCCTCAGTTCTGTGGCCAGGTTATTAGCTGATATATTGCTGACTTTTTCTTCGAAATTCTGAATGTGTTGCCTGTCACTGTGATTATTCTTTCACTGTAACTTTACCAAAATTGATATCTACATATTGTATCCATATGAAATAAACTACTTTGGGTGGACAAGTAAAACAAATAACTGTTTCCTTTTCTAGTAAAGTGGCAGTGAGGTTTGTTTTGGGTTGTTTGATTTGGTGTGGTGGTGGTGACTGTTTTAAATTAATTACTTGTTCTGGCAAGTGCTAAGAGAATGGAATCTATCTGTTTGGAATATTGAGGAAACACTATATAAAAGATTTTTAGATTGTTTTGAAATTCCTATCCAGAGCACAAGCTCATATGCTATGGTACAGTATCACAGTGTCCAAAAAAGCCACTCTACGTGGAAAGATCTTGCAGCTTAAAGAAACCATCAGAAGTTAGTAATTTGATTAAGCTGGTGGCCTGCCTAGATATGAAAGCTTCTCATGGAATCTCTATATAAATTCCATATTCTCAGTACCAGAAGAATAATATATACTTCACTGCAGTTAGGACTCTTTAAATGAAGGGGAAGTAAAGCACAAAAAAACTGGCATTGGGGAATGAATACATGAGCACTTGTACTGAATCTATATGAGGTAAGCACTGACAGAGCAGCTATAAACAACCTTCAGTAATAAGAAGAGAGTTTTACGTTAATGCTTCTTGGCCTGCTTTTGGGGAAGGCTATGTCAATGATCCTAATGGCAGATTTAGTCTCTGCTCTTGTAAATCACTCTGGCTGTAAATAAGAATCTGTCTATGTGGATGTCTTCTCTAGACTGGGACCACTAAGTGTTGTATTTTTGCTGGAAAGATTATGAGACATTTCAAACTGTAAATGCAAATACATTTGGATACCAATCAGGCAGTTCTACCACCAGCAAAATTCTCACTGACTTGAAGGGAGTTTTGTCTGTGTAGAGAACAGGATTAGCCACTCGCATAGTTATTTCCTCAGAGCAAATATTAGTGGAATGAGACATGATGCATTTCTTCTGAATTTACCGTTATTTGCTCAAATTAGTTTCTTCCTATTTGTCATTTTCACATCCATATAAACTGTTTGTGTTATCACATACACCTGAAGTCAATTGACTTGAGGATCTTCATTCTGCCTTTAAATCTACGTCATACAAAGAAGATGTTGACTTCTGAACTATCTTGACACTATTTCACAGGGTTTTTTTATCATGCTATTAATTTATCATTAATGAGAATAACCCACATCAGAACAGTTTTGTGGCACAGTTACGTCTGAGAACTGCGTGCCAACAATACTTTATGCTCATTTGGTGGGAGGCTCCACAGATTCTGTAAACTAGTGCATTTACAAATGATAGGTGTAGCTCCACTTCCTAGCTGATATATTACAAAACGAAATGAAACAAATGAAAAGAACTAGTATCTTCTCTGGTAGTCTTAATCAATAGAGCCCTTGTTTAGACTGAGGAAATTAAAGTCATGATAGAAAATACCTGGTAAGACGGGTTAACAGCTACTGTATTTGAGTCTTGTGTCGATAGACATTCAGTGTGTTGCAGAATGGCTCCAAGAGCAAGGCCATGGATCCTTAGAGGCCTTGCGCGAGCAAAGCAAAGTGTGGGCCTCACAGGTAACCGGAAACCGGACGTGGGAGGAGAATGTAAAGGAAGGCGTGTAGAACTAACCAATGCTGTTGTGACTAGTAGGCGTGGCTAACACCACGCGGATATAAGCGATGTGCCCCACGAATAAAGCAGAAGCTTGCTTATCACCCGTATTGGGTTGGCGTGTCTTGCTTCTCCTCGCCACTAACATCAGTGGACTGAGCTAATACCATAGGAAAGAAGAGTTTTGAACTCCAGCAATAATCTTCATTTCATAAATATATGAGGAATTTAGAGTTAATTCCACAGCTTTTATTCAAAACTAGAAAGGACAGAGCAACCATTGCAGAGGTCTCCAATCTGAATGCTAGTTTTGCTCTTAAAACAGTCAATATCTAATCAGTGAATTGGACAAGTAGTAACGGGTGAAATCGGACAATTGCCACTAATTCTGCTATGTAGATCAAGAGAGGATTTCAGCCTCCAAATTGCCTTTCAAAACTACTACTTTAATGTGAGAACAAAGGATTTGATTCATGCCTTGCTTTGAGAAGCATGGATAGCGGGAAAGCAGTAGAAATTAGGAAGCAAAAGTTTTTGAATGTCTTGAATACGCACTGGCTTTCCTACACTCTGGCATATGTCTAGATGCACCCTCAAAACATGACTGTCAAACTAAAAATTAACAGAAAACTTTAATGAGTGGTTGCTGTGCACCAGATTTCAATGCCATAGTATTAAACTCCTATGCTTAGCTTACTGTATCAAAGATGTTTCCTAGAGCAAAATTAAGTGAAACTAAATGAAAATACCACATTATGTGTACAGGATGAAGAATAACTTCCGTGTAAATCCCCCCCTCTTTAAGAGGTTTTTAAGTATCTGTCAGAAATGCCTAGAAAAAGTCCCTGCTTGTTTCCTTTCCAGGCTTTCTGAAAATCTTAGTTGGAGGCCCTCTGATTTCACAGGAGAAAAGCTGTTCTCTGAGAGGAGGCCCAAAAAGAATATTCAAACTTTGCATCATCTTGCTGCAGCAGATTCAATGTACATCGTTGTGTAATAAGATTTACTCAGTTTCATCGTTTCTTTTGTTCATTTTGTAATACAATTAATTCTAGAGTCCTTTTTCTTTTCTCCATGTAGAAAAATAAAAACATTGCATCATTCAAAAATTGTTCTTCTGGTGCTAGGCACTTTAAATTTCTGTTGGAATTTCAAGAGTAGCAGTGTAAACATCAGCCACAATTATTGAAAATATTTCCCTATGCTAAAATTACTTAAAATAGTCAGTTTTCAGATGCTTTGTACAAGAGTTAGACTAACTTGCATGAGATGCCTATCTTTGCATAGTCTAGCAAATGCTATTTGCTGAAGAGTTTTGTGGGAAAAGCAAGCTGTTGTTAAAAAAGACAACACTGACTCTGATTTAAAATTATATGTTTATTGATTCCCTTTTGTTTGTGGCAAGAATATTGCACTCTTGACATCAAGAGACTAATAGGATCTGTGCAGCACATTCTCTCCTGCAATAAATTTTTATGGATGGGTATTAAGGCAATTATGTCCCAAAAATTACTGGACCAATTCTCTACATAGACATGTAGGCTTATGTCAGCCTTTTTGGTACTTCCCACCTTTCCAAAATCTAACCCATTTTGGTGTATATGGGGTAACAGGGGAATTCTGAAAATAACATCATGTAAATGGAGATCTTTCTTCACCTGTTTCTCTCATAACTCAAAGAGGAATCTTTGTGTCCTCTACAGGTAGCAAAATCTTTCAAGAAAAAGAGGTGGGAAAGTGAGGAAAGAGAGAGACATGGGGAAAAACACCAAGAAGAGGTACAAAAGTTACAACTGGTCAGGAGTAATATACACGTTAGGACTTTACATTTGCATATTCCTCTGGCTTCATTTCCTTGGGGTCTCAGAGTTACTCCCTGAATTCAGATCCACAGGTGTTTTATTGCAGTAATCAGTACTGCTTCCTCATGAAAACATCAGCAAAAATTCCATACAATACTCTTGATTAGCAATTTAGAAATTGAGAAATACCATTCCATGTCCTAAACAGGTTTCTAATTAATTGAAGTGCTAGACTAGTTGGCATTTCATTGTACTACAGAACAGAATCTAAATGGAATCTCAATTTAACCAATTTTACACCAAATCCATCAACTTTCACATTTCAAATAAAAGGAGAAATATATGACAAAGACAAAAAGGAGGGACTGGAAAGAATGCTAATACAGGGAACGTAAAATGGGAGGTTGCAATAGCATAAAGAATTTTCTATAATCACTCCCCTATGGCAGACTTCTATTGACTTGAAAAGACACCAAATCTGCATGTAGTAGTGCTTCTATTACGCTGAGCAGTAGTTCAGAGACATGATTTTATGATTGCATCACTTAAGAAAGAGTTTTCTTTTGTTATGTTTATCTTTATGGATACAAGTGAGGGACTAGTAACACAGTTTCCTATACTTTTACTTACACATTTCCTGGTCAAAAATTAGCTGCCGTATCTCTCTCAGGTGCTGAGCGTATTCTTACAGAGGTTCCCCTACAACTTTTATAGCCTACTTTGTTGCAGACCGTTTATATTTAAAATTATTTATACCTATACTAGCATTTTAATTCGGATTCAAAGCATGCTTTTGAACAGTAGGTCACAATGATTTCCACTTACCGGGCTTTGGTTCGCATTGCAGGTGGTGTGAAAGCATGCAATCTGGATTGCTTTCAGGTAACACATTTTAAAAATTATGCCCAATGCTCTAATGTACAGGAGTTCTAATGCACAGCTCTGATGTAGAGGGCCAGAACAAAGCTAGTTTGAAAGAACCTTTCCCCCCCCTCCAGGTGGGTATACACTGGAAAATGTAGGTTATGGATTGTGGATCCTAGGCACCAGCTGTTCTCCTCTAGAGATCTGACTTAGGCTGTGTTCACATGGTAAAGTGGTGCAGCCAAGAGAAGCAGGTTTGTAGAAGAAAACAGCAAAACAGAGCAAAGAAACTTCCAATTTGTAAGATACTTTGGTGGATGATTTGACTTTTACTGAAATAATGCCAGTCTCCCCACTGATTTGAGAGCTGATTCTTTGTGTCTAATGAGGTGTAGTTAAAAATAACACTCTCCTTCCACAAAAGCATGCCTGCTGCTTGTTTAAAAGCTTGCTCTTCTCAATTTGATAATTATCCCTACCATATTTCATGCTTACTTTTTTCCTGACAGGACCATTGCCAAAAATTAGGAGCCTGTATCAGTCTCAGTGGCAAAGTATTCAAAGGCTGCTTAACCTGCTCTGTAATTTCTAGGAACACTTGTATTCACCTGCCCTGGCAGTCATACATAAGGCTCATGAGATGAGTTTAATGTTTGAGCTCTTCCTGATGGGACAAGAACTCACAAACAGAGTCCTGCTATTCCACACAGTAGTGTGTGACCATAAAGAAATCAGCTAGGAATGGTGTCCTGAGCAAAGATGGGGAGTCAGCCAAACTGCCTGTCAGAACATCAGTCAATTTTCTCACAGACTGAAAGTTAAATTATTTGTGAAGAGAACTAACATTCTGCAATAGTTTGTTGACTAATGCTACTTTCCTAAAGGCTCATTATTTTAAGGCATCATATATTTTTTTATGTCTCCTATGTTACAAAGAAAGAGCGAGCCACGGTAGGAGGACTAGCTAACCAGTTACATCAGGGTGCAAGATCGCTTGGCAGCATAGGTAAAGTTTAGACACTTATTTGTGATCCCTGATTCCAGAACTCAAGTTCAGTCACTCCTGAGGCTGCCCATGAAGATGTGGCTGATGTTTTTAAGTCAGCTTTTAACACTACAATAAAACTGGTAAAAACAGACTGCTTGCAGTCCTCTGAGGTTTTGCCTTCTTGTTTGTTTTGCAGATCCAAAATAAGTCTTTGCCATTTCTGGTTTGGTTTTTTTTTTCCCTGAAAGTTATTCACCAAAGTTTCTTGAGTTTATTTCAGTTATTCCTTCAGCTAAGATACTAGGTGCCTTTTTTCTTTATTTTCTTAACAAAAAAAAAGTCTATTTCTACTCAATTGCAGGTGGGTTTCCTAATATTAGTGGGAGTTCAGTGTGTAAAATAAGAGAAGATTGAGTTACTCTGAGGAAAAAAACCCAACCAAAGAAAACAAACACAACTGAAAGCAGCTTTTTTCCAATATAAAGCAAACATGGTGCAAAGACAGCCCCCACGTTCATCACTCAGATAAAATTTTGTAATGGAAAACCGCCAAAGAGAGATGAAACTACAGTCTTGATTCAGAGAAAGTGCTCTTTGAATCCAGTGAAAATTTTAGCTGGGGAATCTAATGAGTAGGATCTAATGAGTAAGACACAAGGGAAGACTTAAAGCTCACCAGTTGAGAAGAAGCCTACAATGACAAAACAATGCTTTTATCAAAATATACTAGCTCAATTGCTACTGAAATAAAAAAAGAAAACAAAACAAGCAGTGCATGAAGTTCAGAAGGAAGTCTTGTGGCTCCATGATGAATGATGGAATAAGACTTTAACAAGAACCAACATGTTGCTGTGGAAACTGCACAAAACCAAAAAAAAACCCAACCCAAAACCCGGTTAAAGTTAGAAGGCAGAATGCATTTCAGCTAAGTGATGTAATGCTAACAAACTGATCACCAAAAGAAAGTTGTCTCTGTAATACCAAAGGTCAAGTCAGTCTAACATGTAAGGTCTATGTCATGTGTGCTCATCAAAAGTATTTTCAGATGTGTTACAACTCCTTTCTTGGGCTCTCTTTAAATGGAAAACAAGTTGAATAGTGGAGTGATTCCTGGCTTGATCTCACTCTGGCACAGAGATGGGCTACATACACAGTACATAGCGAGACTTGTAAGCAAGGCTGGTAGTATACCTTAGCCTTCCAGATATACCATTCACAATCCTATTAGCTCTAGAAGAAGCTAGACCAACCTAAGTGCTTAGTCATAAATTAGAAGTGAAATTAAAGTGGTGCCTTAAGCCTGTGTAAAATATAGTACCAAACAATTTAAAAATAATTCCTTCAAAGCAAGAAGAAGAAGATGTCAAAACTTAAGATGAAAAATTAAGGCAGGCAGACTCGGTAAAATTTATATTGGGAAATACTGAAAAAAGGAATACTTGAAATACATGAGCACATGCAAGTTGCCTATTTAAGATGACTGACACCCTAACAGTGCCAAATGAGTTAAACTGTGAACTTGTTGTACCACTGGCATATTTATCAGTTGTAATTCCTGATAAAGACAGACATGGGGAGGAGAGGGGAGGGGAGGGGAGGGGAGAGAGGGGAGGGGAGGAGAGGAGAGGGGAGGAGAGGAGAGGAGAGGAGAGGAGAGGAGAGGAGAGGAGAGGAGAGGAGAGGAGAGGAGAGGAGAGGAGAGGAGAGGAGAGGAGAGGAGAGGAGAGGAGAGGAGGGAAGGGGAAGAAAAGGGGAAAAGAAATGAAAGGTTAAAGGAAACAAAGAGGAGATCCTGGGTGACTGTATAAAAAGGGTATTGACAAACAGCATTACAGTCAATGGGAAAGAGAATCCTAGATTACCAAAGGAATCTGTATTTTACCGGGCATTTTTAGCTTCATTAATGAACCCAGAAAGGAAATAAACAAAGCTCCTAATTTTCATAAATGATATTGAATTGAGAGGATCAGCCATTACTTGTGAGGAACACAGAAGTACTAGCAGAGGAAATCTAGAAAAATTGCATTTGTGAATAGAAAGTAATAAAATCATATTTAATTCAAAAAAATAAAAATGTAACACAATTAGTACATTAATCCTAAATGCCCTAAACCTAAGAAAGTAACCCAGACCAGTTCTTTGAATAAGATAGTAAGTTACAGTGAAAGCAAACTCAATATGAAGGTGCTGATTGATAGAGTACAGAAAAAAGAGCACTTTAAATATGGCCTCTTTGTGCGTGTCTACCGCATCAGGAAGCCAGGAGGCAACGTCCTTATAAAATAGCTGATTCAAAGCTCACTGAAGCAAATGGAAGGACTCCAGCCCCTGTCAATAGGCTTGGATCAGGCCCTAGGCATGTCTGTGTGAAGTCACTTGGAACATTGCATTCTCTTTTTAGGCACAACCATTACCACAAAGACACTGAGAAACTGAAAGAAGGCCAGAAAACTCTACTACCACAAGCATAGGGACTGGAAAGACTGAATTCAGGATGGATTGATTTAAATAAGCACACAGGAAGCTTGGATTTGTACAATTAAATATTGTCTTATTGTGCATTCGTGCTTTATTTTCTTTGAAGAAAAGTTTATTCTTTCCAGTAAATGAACAGTAAAACATATTGATATATATTTTTTGTGATCCCTCAAATTTAAAGGCTTTTTTATTTTTTTTAATTTATCTGACAATTAAATATCTTCCTATATAAGTATGATTTTGATTTAAAACAGTTTTTACTGAAGACAGAAGGTAGAACTAATTCTTTCTGGCTACTATGTCTAAGGTTTTTGTGAATAATCTCATTCTTTTCCCCTAGTTGTTATTCACAGACTGGAAGAGGGAAAGAAATTTTCCAGTTTTTTAAAAATTCAATCAGTTTTCCAGTTTTGAAAGATGTAGCTTATGAATGGAATCTGTTAGAGAAATGGAAATGGAGAAGACATCTTCTCTTGATCTGTGGGCAGGGATGCCACCAGAAGATGGTCTAGCTTCTAATAAACTCTGGCTTTAGCTATGTGGCTACTGACACAGCAAGTTCAAAATGCTCTCTGTCTTTTGAACTTCCACAGCAGATACACATTGTGTTTTGAAAATTATAAATTCCTGAATCTTGATCTTGTGGGCATGTTTAGGCCACTAGCAGACAAGGGAATTGTTAAACAGCTGTGTAAAAGCACATACGGGAGTACCATAGACTTGGGAACAGATCTCTACAGTGATGTGGTCTGAATGGCACATCATGAAAAGAAGGGAGACCGACTACAGCAACTGTCCTTCAAAGAAGTTGGCACAGTAACACTTTCAACCAAACATTTATACCAAGCAAAATAACAGAAAGTTTTGAATGATTCAATGCATTTAGGCCAAAGAGTCTCAAAAACAGTCGTAGTCTTCAGGTATTTATCCTGTGCCACCACGCAACTGGTTTGATGTCGGGATTTTGTCACAGGCTGTTCACACTGACTTCAAATGCATTCACAATGTTTCATAGCTTTGGTAAGTTGGCACAAGTAAATTTAAATTGCACATGAAAAAAATAGCAAACACTATTAGTGCATGCTGGTCCAGAGCTTTTATTTTTAATTATTTTTCTATAGACATACTTATGAAAATCATGTTGCTGTAAAAAATTTTAGCTTTAGTCTGCTTTGTAAACCTGTTTGGGAGAGCAAAGCTATGGCAAAGAGGGCTAATATAAATGAGAAAATAGATAAGAGGAAAGAGCTATCATTAATTCTGGAGACACTTTTAGAGACATAATTCCTGCATATTTTCCTGAAACCAAAAAAGACATCAGAAATATTTGAAAAGACTCAGAAAACAAACTGTTTCCTGCTCTTTATATATTTATCTAATTTCACTTGACAAAATGATCATATTTGAGTACCTATATAGAATGTCTGTAGCTAATCATAAGGATCTATTTATTCAAACAGACAAGGCATAAAATGAGCCATCGACTGAGAATACAGCTAGAAAACTTCAAACTGGAAATAAGATGCATTTTTTTTGACAGTAAGAAAGACACTTTACATCAGGAAGTGTTACATTTTTGTTAAAATTAAGGTGGAATCCTTGGACTTTTTCTTGTTATCCCAGAAATGGGGAAAGTGAAGACTTTTAACTCAATTGGTTCTGTGGTCTACTGCTTGCTTAAGGTGGCCTTCATCACACAAATTTTGGTGCCTGTGACTTTGGGATGTCTATCTTACATGAGATTTCTATCCTCTAAACCAAGGTGCATTAAACCTAGATTCAAGATGGGATGTCTTTCTAAAATTTATTTTCTAGCTCAGTTAAAATTTATTGTCTCTGTTATGAAGGCATTAGCCCAGTTAGCCAGAACAGATCCTTCTGATCTTGTCATTTTATTATGAAAAACACTGAATGGAATAAAATTTTGCTATTTCATTCCTTTCTTTAAATTAAAGAAAAAAGAAAATAGGGAATAGTCTACAGTGCAAACATTGAAGGAAAAGAAAAATAAAAATTACTACTTCAGTGCTTACTGTAAACCATGAGTCAGCAAGAGAAAAATCTGTGGCATCCCTTACCTCTGTGCTGAAAAAGAAAGATCAAGCAACTTGAGTGTATTGGCTGAAGTACTCCATAGCCTTTTTACTTCTTTCTGTGATGAGGGAGAGAACCGAAGAATCTGTGTAATGATGGATCATCTCTTAAAACTACTGTTGCTCTGCCACCTGCTCTCAAGCAGTCATGCCAGAAGTGTCTTTAAAGTGAGCCTCTGCAGTATTTAAAACATACACCATCCCAGGAAAGCTTTCTTCAGCGTGGTCTGCATATTCAGGAGCTACTTGCAAGCCATAACAACACTGCTGGTATTTCATTTGACAATAAAGGCAAACTTCTGATCTAGTCACAGGTTTTTTTTCAGACGCTGTCCTGGATCCTCAAGAACAAAAAGATAAATGTACCTTTTATCTACATAATTATATTTTCATGAGGGTGTGAAATTTACTCACGAGCTGAGGACCTGAGCCAGGTTCTGTGAACCTGTTTGTTGTCTGATGAACTTCAAAAGAGACATTAAAAGCTTTGGGTTTAATGGCTAATGCCCTACTGTCTTTAGTAGTACTGGATGAAATTATATTACAGTAAGTCTTGTGCAGCATTTTATTGCCAGGAGAAGCATCATGCAAGGTGACAGAGATAAAGAGATGATGTTGTGATTAAAAGTTTGTGTTGCTCTTGTTGAAAACATTACACTTAAGTGTCAATAGTTATATAAAAAAGCATTTTATCTCATATCGAACTTTTAAGATAGCTGGTTTCATCTTGGCCTCTAGGATATCTCATCAGAAGAGCATGTAACCACATAGGCTGTGGTCTTGTCCAAAATTACTCAACATTTGGATCTTTGTGTTTCAGAGTATTAACCAGATTACAGGCCATAATCTGTAAAAGCTCCCCTGCCAGTGCTCTGTTTGACTCCATTCCAGATGAAATCTCTTCAAATAAATCCTGGATCACAGTGATACTGTTTTGTGTGTCTAGAGCCAAAAAGAAGAGAGCAGAAAGAAGGGGAGGAAGGGGAAAAATTGTACATGTATACAGAGACATATCCTTCAAGGGTAAAGACCTAAATAAATGAAGGTCTTCATTTATCATCTCTGGAATTCCAAAGTATTTGTTCTTGTAAGAGAGGCCAATTACAATATTTAGGGTAAAGTAATTCATCTAGTGATCTTTTCCATTTGAAACTTCATAATTTCTTACAGTTTCTGTGGATTCACAATGTGAACATACCTAGGCATGCATCTGTGAGTTAGGGCAATTTAGAGCAATTAATTAATTGTGATATATGGGTTTTTATTACACTGTGGGTATTAGAACTGTTTTAAGATGAGAAAAGAAAGGGTAGATGCAGACAATATACATGAAAGGAATTAATTTACTTGGTGGCATTGCGTTAAGTCATTTACTGTTTACCATTCAAGACAGCTAGGGATCCAACTACCTGTTTCTAACAATTGAGCAAATTAGTTTTTACTCAACTGTTTCCATTTATGGGAAAGACAATACTGAGTGCACAAGACAGGGAAGACTACACTTGCACTCAGGGACGTAATTCAAGAAAATGTGTTTATGGACTTCTCTAGGATGACTCCCCACGCTGTGTGACCACTCCATACAGACTTAACCTTACACAAGGTGAAATTTAACATCACTAGTTCCTTGACAAAAACAGCAAAGAACTGCAGTCAAAAGAGGAAGTAAACAGTTTCTTCATGATTACTCAGGAATTCTGTGGAACAAAGACGATCTGAGATCTAGCCCACTGCATCTAAAAGCTAGTTGTTACCATTCGAAGAAATGGAATTAAAAAGAAAGCAGTTGTCATTTTTATCTAGACTTATTTATGAAAAAGTAAGAGTTTAACACTAACTCCATTACAATGTTTGTAAATAGTAGAGTTGTTGGTTTTATGCTCAGAAATAGTGTTTCAATCCCACTGATTTTCCTCCAGTGGCTTTTAAATGCTGAAGTCACTTTGGGAAGCAAGACTCAAGAGCCGAAGTCCCCAGTAACCTTCAAAAAACTTGATGTATAGCAAGACAAAGAACAGCCAATTTGAAAATAATGAACTTTTTGTTAGCCGTTAAAGGACAAATAATGGCCCTGTTTAGATGTCATATTCACGTGAACAAAAGTCCAGAATTTGTGATCTAATCCAGCAATGTCTCCACTATTGACTGAGTTTACTCTCAGCATCTTCCACCATTTTACCTTATCAAATGTGACAGCAGAAAGAACCCACCAGTATGGCCAATAGTATACAAAGTATTTTATAGCATATCTTAGCAGGGTCACAAACAGCAGATCTGGGTTTGTTTTCTTTGCTACACCCAGGATGTTAGAGGTTAGAGGTCTTGGAAAGGAAAATTAAGCTTTCTTGGGTTTGGGTCTGTGTGGTTTGCTGCTTCCCCTCCCCTGCTGGCCTTGTTAATATTTTTTTCAGGGATAAACTCTGCTCCATAGGAGCCATCATGCAGGGCAAGGAACAGCTGATTTCAAACTGGATTTCACAGATATTTTACAAATTCTCTTTATAGACTTGTGACAGTGGCATCTAGAAGTTCATTATGAAAATTATTGATTCTAGCTACTGACTTATGACATATCCACGCTGCAGTAAGCCCTAGCTGTCCTATATGTAGAATGGGGATCTTCAGCACCTTCTAGGAAACAAGTTCTGGGAGTCTGGATAAACTTTGGTAAGGCAGCAGAACTGAGAAAAATATTGACTGCTGATCGTGTGTACCAGAAAAAGTATTACTCTACGTCTGACTTTGATACTGTTTCCTCAGCATTCATTTTTGCAGTATCCAACTGCATGGGTTTGTATACCAGAACTGCAAGTCTTAATCTTCGATGATAAAGGGGGTAGTAGTAGCAAGGATAGTAGCAGTAGTAGTGACACCCAAGATTGCTTACTGTACAGGAGAAACAAGCATATTGATGCTCCTTAAACTAAAGTCAGTTTCTATACTATCTTGTTGATATTTTTTCAGACTTAATGTATTAAGAAAAGTCTTTTATGCAAGATGCCATTACTCAGACTGCTAATGGGCTGGTATATTTATCATTGTCTTGCAATGAGCACTGCAGAAGTTAGCATATCAAACACTCATTAGTCTGAGGCTCTCCCAAGAAAGTTATAGTAGTATACATAAAGGATTAAGGAGAGTACTAAAATGTCATTGGTATTCTAACATGAGTTAGAACAAGGAAAAAAAGAAAGAATAAGGTATTTGTCTGAGGTGGAAATCGGAATGACTGTTCCCACTGTTTCTAATAAACAATCACCCAAGGACGCTCGAAGGAAAAAACACACCAATTATATAAACTGAAGGCAATAGACTTGTGAAGAAGTTTCCAGTTCTCCTGACTGGCACGGGCCGTGGAAGGCCACCCACAAGGGTTCTGCTGCTTACCTTGTTAAATACTGCCTTGTGTCACCTGGTATGATCTATAAGGCTGTAAAGTAGTCACACTTCAACTGCCTTTCATGTGCACTTCAAATTCTTTTTTCTTATGAGATGTTCTTCACTAACAGGATTTTCCACTTTGAAAGAGAAGACTGTTTCAAAAGATGACAGAACCTCTCAAAACCACAGCAAAAATGAAAAAAAAAAAAAGCACAAAAAAATCAGATAAACCCAAAACAATGGTTTTGCATAGTTCTGAAAGGTAATGTTAGGTAGGAAGAGGTTTTTTTCACCTTTATTGAACAGGCTTATTACCTGATATGATTTTTCACTTTAGAACTGTTTAAATGCATTTTTTTCCCTGCAATATATACTTCCACAAGAAATTACATGACAGACTAAATGAATCTGAAAGAGTCCTTGCATCCTTACTATTTGCATTTTGAACTGCCCATGTGGGTGTGCACATATCATATGGCTTGTTGCCAAGGCATTCAGCTACAACACAAAATGTTTCTAAGTTCAAAGCTTGTATCATTGTTCACCTCATTCTTATATTTTACCCTCACTTTTGTTATATCACTAAAAGATGTTTCTCTTGCATCAATAAAATCCTTAATTATTTGCTCACTTTTAAAATGTGCAAACCATGAATAAAATAATAATACCCCCCCCCCCCCCCCCCCCCAATACATAAAAGACACCAGCTTTGTGCAGCTGCATTATTCAGCTATTTTTAAACAGTCAGTGTATAAGGATCCGGAAAGTTTAATTAACCCATCCATAGAGATATTGTTGCTCATTTAGCGACTTTGCCTCCCACCCCAGAGAACATCTGTGGACCCTGTTGCCAGAAGGGTTCCAAGCAGGCCTGGGACTTCAGCGAGAAGTCTCCATTTGCAAGACCAGACCCTTTGTGCTGGCAGCCACTGACAAAATAAATATATATTTCAAAATATAGGTCAAGTTACCTGAGTATTCTGTACTTGCATACAGTATCAGTGGTCATATTTTGTATGTTTCCTGGTATTAAATTATTCCCTTTCTCAGCAAAGCTTTTTAAAAATAAATAAATATATAAATAAAACATGATAGAGCTGCTTTTCCCCTCTCAACAGTCAGGTTTTCTCTCCTGAGTGGTAATTGGGGAAGGGGAGTACAAATCTTGCTTTGAATTTCTTGATTGCATTTTTGTGATAGTTGCAGAGGTTTTTCTTTACCAATGCGGAGTGAAACAGAGATTGAGAATAAATTCTACTTGGAAAATACTTTTTAGATGCCCTGAAAGTGTCTACAAATCAGGCTTATGATTGAATGGAATATAAGAGCAGAAGACAAAATATCTCTATGGGGCCTAGAAATTCTCAGGGGTTTTTGATCTTTCTTCATTTAGTCAGCAATATGCGTTGGACTTCATTGTACGTCATAACCTATGGCATCTATGATGATTTACGAAGGTTAAGGATTACATCTGCATGCTCTCCGCTCTCTTGTGTTGCACACCTTTTTCCTTTTTTATACTTCTATTCACTATTTACAAGAAGCACCTACCTCACTGTCGTTTCTACTAATAATAGATTGTTGGATCCATATGGTCAGAAAGATCACATTAGGATACCTGCTTCTGCCTGAGTATATTGTATCTCACTTGAAATGGTGACATGGTACAAATCAACAAAACCACACACAACAGTTTGTGTTATGCTTTAAGAACAGATTGCTGTGGTGATTTCAGGCATGCAGTCAAAGGACAAGTGCTGTCACAGGCTAAAGGATGTTATGGTTAGACTTCAGTAGTCAAACCTATCCAGATTCTGTCCTGAATTTTAAAAAATCCAAGCTATTTTATTAATGTAGGGTAAATTACTTATATCACAGTGTGAGCCTTTCTGTAAAAGAAAGAAATAAAGGTTTAACATATGGAAATGGGGGAAAGAAATAATTTTCCATTAGGTAAAAGTGTACATTTCAGGAAGACTGTCTTCAACCACTCTGTTCATACAGCATGTACAATTTTACTTGCATATAACTTAATGTGTTTATCTAAAAGGAAAAGGAATCCTTCTACAGCTACTCCAAACACAAGGAAACAGCACAGAGTATGTGGCGCTATAAACCTGCTCTTTTTACTTTTTAGTGAAGTGGAATGCTATGGAGAATGTTCTCTGAAGCACATGTCTAATTATTTCAGTTTATGTGTATTTTTAATGAATGTGTCAAGTTATGCATCGACTCAAGTTACCATGTGGAATCAGAGCCTATGAATATGTTGGAAACAGAAGGTTCCCTGAAATTCTGGAACTGACAGTTTAAATTACATACGAAAAGGAAAGGAAAAATGCTGACAAATAGGTCAAAACAACTGCAACAGAGGCTCTTCATTAAGAGCAGGAAAAGGGAAAGTTGATGAAGAAGAGTGTATCCAAAGAGTGTGAAGTGCTGGCAAAAGAAAGCACTTGGTAGAAGAAAAATCAGTTGGTGGCAGGAGAGAAATGCAGGAATTAATGGGCCAAAGCTATGCCTATAATGGGAGAAACTTGAAGAAGCTGCAAAACTGCACTCCCTTTCTCCTGTCCTTCCCTTTCTGTCTGTCCTCCCCTCTTCCCTATACAGTGTTTGTGAATATGCTTTTCGAAAGAAATCTTACTCCAGTTAAGTGAAATGGACCTATGGCACAACTTTTAACTGAAGCTTCTCGACTCCAGCCTGGACAAGAGGAAGATGAGTTGACCATGATCAAATACTTAGGACAACTCAGTGCCCAAATGTAATTGGTTAGTGTCACTTTCCCTACTCAAGCATATCCCACCTCGGCTATAGTTGCCACTCCAGGAGTACATTGGTCTCCTGCAGGACCTGCCAGTTCCATGTCACTGGCTTAGGTACCCCAGGATGATTCAGGGACCTACAAGCCCATGATAAAGTGTCCAAACTGCACCCCAAATTCACTCATCATGTATTTATCCAGGATGCTGGAGCTATTGACAACTACAGTTTCAATGAATGGTCAAAAGCTCTATGTAGAGAATAATCATGCATTTGTGCTAAAAGGTCACCAGTAGGAAAATGTACAGCTAAAATGTTAATTTTTTTTACCATGTCTACATAGTAAAATTCAGCAGATCTACATACACTGGTCCATTCAGTACAATTTAATGCTGCTTCAATTAATATTATACATGCTCCTTATGTCCAATATCTTCAATTTCAACTTAAAGATTTTGCAAGTGGAGAATGTCTCTTTTTACTAACAATAAGAAGATACTTAGAACTAAGGATAATCACAGAAATTTTCAAGTTATCAGATTGTTTGCATCAGTGTCAAATGTTAAATCTGGTTGTACAGAGACCTGTAATCCACACACTAGTGTGTTATTAAATTTCTGGAAAGCAATGAACTGGCACTGGAAGTGAAAAGGAAAAAAAGTCGTAATGTGGAATGGCCCCTTATTCAGGAAACTTTGAAAATATGGAGCCATAATAGCTGTGGTGAAGTTCCTTTAAATGAGACTTTGGTATGCCATGAAATAAAGTCAAAATAGGAGATTGTGGCATTCCAAGTCATACTGAATAAATGCAGACATTGGGCCAAATTGTGGTCTTATTCACAAGGGAACATATTTTTTCCCTTTTCAATCAAAAAAAAAAAAAAAAGGAGCAGAGAACACTTTAAGATACAGGGCACAAATGTGTAATTATTCTTGGCTAACATGGTAGCTGTTGATCATTTAATGAAACCATAATTACCATATAATGGCAGGGTATTTATATGACAGATCACTACATTATTACAGGGTAAGTGCGTGATTATTTCTGTCCTCAAAACCAGAATAAAAAACACATGGAAGTGGAAAAATAAGTTGAAAAAAGAGGGGTGGGGAAATCTGAATTTCCCAGTGTTACTCCCATATTGTTACTCCATCCCCACCTCAATCACACAGTGATGGCAATGGCCACCAGCATTCATGATGAAGCCAAATCTCTGCAGGAAACCCGTGCCACAGTACAACAGATCATAAGGCTCTTTGCCAAATGGCTACAGCTCTAGGCTTCATTGTACTTATAGTTCAACTAATTCAATAGCAATTTGGTCACTGGTCTCTTGTCCTCAGAAGACACTATACTCCTGCTTGCTTAGAGAGACAGTATGTACAATAGATGTAAAATGTGCACTGAGAGGTACTTAACCGCCACTTCTATGCCTTTAGGGGAGAACAGTGAACTAATGTGGTTTTCAGAGTAATATCAGTTTTGCACTGAAATACAACTGAAATTTAATTCAGCAGGACTACCTATGAGCTGAGCACTGTTTGGTACAGTTTGATTTCAGTAAAATTTTGACTATATAGTAAGGATTGATTTAAATTGTGAGAAAATACTCAAATGAGTCCTTGTATGGCAACCTTCACATGTAGAAAAATGCATTGACAAGTTGTGAGTTCACAAAGTTTCACAGAGTTTTCTATTCTGAACAGAGTCCATCTTGAGCTTTATGAACAGAATGGCAACTTTCCATGTGGGAGGCAAAATCAAATTGTAAACCCAGCTGAATCACTGATTACCCAAGTCCTACATGGCTGTTGAAAGAGCTATGTAATCATCTGCTCCACCTGAAATTTGCCTCTGGATCTTCACAGTGCCACTTCAGCTGAGTTGAAGATGGCAGCCAGTACTCCCTTTTCCAGAAAGCACTCATTGAGCCAGTATTCTAAGTTACAAGGTATTGTAAGTACAAGAGTTTGGCGCTGAATAATAGTTTCTGAAATTGGTGGGATTCTTAACCTTGCTTTTCCTAGATTCACATCCAGGAAGCAGCACTGTATTAGTTATTTTCAATCTTTGGTAATTTTTTCTTTCCTGTATTTTTTTACAGGGAAGGAAAATATACTCAGGTAAAAGCCACATGCTGTTGTTTTTCCTCAGGACTTATCCTATATCTTAGTAAAAGAAATACAAATTGCAAGAGAAAAGACTTTGGAGGCCCTAAGAAATCAGTATCTATATACTTAGAAGGAAGCTGTAATTGCAGTACCTTTGTAAACAGCTCCCTTAATAAACCAGTTATTACTCTGAATGGTCAATGATTGCGCATAATAATTGCTAGGTTAATTCCCTCTGGAGAGAAATCTATCTATCTATCTAACTATCTACCTATCTTTGGCTCTTAAAGGGTAGTGCACCTGTGGTGCTGGTGGGAATTTAGTTATGTTTGAGTCTAACCCAGCTTTCCCTGAACTCAAATGGAGCCTCAGCACACTCCCAAAGCAGCAGCATTCATTCATTCATTCATGAAAAGCAACAGGTAGGAAGTGGACTATGCTTGTTGTCTGATAGAGTAATGACTTAAACTATTTCCCTGATACACTTCATTCAGTGTGATGCCTTTTGTGAGCCCACCTCCCCATTGTTTACTCTAGATGAAATTTAATGAATGAAATAAATTTTGTGAACTGAATCCTCTGCTCCTGGTATCTCTTCATTACAGGTTTCTTTTGCCTCCACTATGTTTTTAAGAATTATAAATTGTTCCAATATATTGTCCAAATACCATTAAAATAGCTCTTACAGATAAAATGGAAAATAAAGTCTATATTATGAAGCTCTAAATTCAGGACATTAAAATGTTATTGCATTTTTTCCTATTTGGTGTTCTTTGTAAAGTTTATTCTTATGAACTTAAACATAGCTAGAATCTGAGTTGTTTTAATGTTTTGCAGATTAAGGTAGTTCTGGTTCTAGTGGAAATCCACAAAAACTAAGACATTCAGCACCAGAATAGGAATAATCTTACTCTTCTTTTGGGGATAGTCATGCTTTCATTATTAACATTTCCATTAAGAAAGAAATCAAAAGAATTTTATTAAATCTATTTTTTTTTAAATTTTTGATCCCTCAACAAGTTATCAGGAAACATTTGCCCTATCACCTCCCCATCTCACCCAATACTCATTTGAAAAAGACAAGCCTTCAGGTAAGCAAATGCTGGTTTACCCTGCAAATCCTTTACAGCCATTATAATGCAGATCCAATCTTTCTGGCACAGTGAAATTTCACTGACTTTAAACTAGCATGGTAGGATTTCAAGCAAATCTCATGGGGAAAGGCATTAAAATAAAGTCCAAAACAATTTGTTATTATTTTTTAGAAATGAGTTCTTTTTTTCAGGTATTGTTATCTGCACTTTTCCTCTTCTTATCCATTTCTAAGCAAAGGTCATATATTAGTATTTTTATTCTCAGATTCTCCTGGCAAAAAGTCAGACTTGGGAAATATTCTCCCAAGCTAAAATAAGTCAACTTCGAGGGTTTCAAATTCTGGCAAACCAACTTCTCCAAGGTCTCGTAAAAATTCTGGGCTGTTATCTCCATATGTCTGATAGACTTTTTTTGTGACCGTAATTAAAACCGTCTGTCCTTTCTCTGTGACTTCAGGAGAATGGCAATGAGTCACAAGAGCTCTGAAAAGCTAGAAGGATAGAGGCTGAGGTTAGCAGCTCAGAATCACTTAATCTGCTATATTTCATCCACAGAAATGTGGATACAAAGCACTGCCACCTGCCTTTTAATTCAGGTAACTTCAGAACAAGTCACCATAAAGAGAGAGGTTGTCCTGGTTTGGACTGAACCATAAAGAGACTTAAAATAAATTAACTTGATATGGAACATCATTATCCCTGTAAAACTAATTTTTACTCTTCTTGTATAATCTGTTAGAACTTCTCAGTAATATGTTTTCAACAGTTTCTGGGTAAAACATATTTTTTGAAATACGAGAGTATGTGAACAGTGAAATGATGAATACATGAGGCACATGATGCTGAAACCTTTATAGCAGTGTTATTCAGGGGAGAAATACTTGACTTTTCAAAATATAATTTAGAAAATTAGTTCACTATGATGTTATTATATAGTATTTGTTACTGCTCTGCATTTCTTTCCATTCTCCTAAATGAATTGATTTCCTGTTTTTTTTTTGAGCAGTCTTCAGTTTTGAGGCTTTTTTACAACTTAGAGGAAGCTTGTTCATCAGGTGCGTCACTTCCCCAGCTCTCCCCCTTTTAAAAGGTCTTTTCCCCTTTTAAAATTAGAATTAGTTCGGGAAAAAAATTGATCTCCTGTTAGAATAGGGGATGCTGCAAGAAATAATCTTAATGAAAGCCTTAATAAACTAATTGTGCTCCTGAGGATCCTCTGCATTGGTAATCTGACACTCAGGGAAGTTTGACATAGTCCTCCCTGATGAGTCAATTAGTTACGTAAACCTAAGCAAGCATGCATATGCCCTGGTCCCATCCCTCTCACACTAAATATTATCACCAGTTTTGGCTCTGAAATTCAGGGGAAGAAGTTGAATGTCATGTGAGAATGACAGCATATGTCTGAAGCATTGATATGCTGGCTGCTTCCTGAGACTTCATGACCTCAGCACTTGCTGGAGTTCAGAAAACCAAGTATCTCTGAAGATCTGGATCTTGGGTAGTATCACTTTTTATTTTCAAGAAGAGTTGGGTACTGGAAACTATTTGAGGACCTGGAGACAAGGTCAAGCTTTTCAAGTAGAATAAGGTTTGCTGATCAGACACTGAATCTCTATGAAACAGTGTGCAGGGTTGCCCTAATAAAGCAAAACATACATCTGCCATGAAAAATAATACTCTAAAAAGAAATTAATTCCTGGTATAATTCTCCTGAAATCAGTACAAGAGATGAAATCAAAAGCAACATTCTTAGGGAAAATACTTTTAATGAAGACTATTTCTTTGTCATATAGTAATTTTAAAAGGTTCTCTTTTATAAAATTTATTTTGATTTCATGAAAGGATGTACTATTACTATAAGCAGGCCTATCAGGTCAGTTTCCTACAGAAGGTTCTTTTTGTTAGTTTTCTTTATTTTCTTTTTAGTTTCCTGCTTTATCATTCAGAAGGTTTGCACTGTATTCCTGTACATATTTGGTTTGGTGCCCAGAAATGTATTATTTTAACAGGGTTAGTTCATTAAAAGTTATTACTTTAGAGGGGTTCTACCATGCATGCGTAATTATATCTATGCCCTTCTACAATGAACACTGTGGTAAAGTTAACCATAAAAAATTTTGCTTTTTAAGGTTTATCATCTCTGCCATTTCAAATCACATTGATTTGACTAATCCCAGCATCTAACTTACTCCAATGATTTTTTTTTTTAAAGTTATTAAGCTGTCAAAATGTAATTTTCATTCTTCAGTAATATTAGTCCTTCAGAAACTATTGGGACTGTGAATTGTCCTCCCTTTGGGCTGTTCAAGAAAGAAAGCAAGCATAGCTGCTGACATGCTAAACTCATCTCAGCCAAAACCAGTAAGCCAGTTTTCAGTGTCCTGCACAAGGATTGACTGTGATCTCAAAATCTTTTTAAATTACTGTATTTTTCAGTGACTCCATGTCACTCTATGAAGAGAATTTTTTGAGAATATCTCCAGGTATACTTTTTTTGTTTTTTTTCTTCTTTAAGACTTGGAGAAAGATTTGAATGACCAATTTCATAATGACAAGAACCTAAGTGAATTTCTAAGTCAAGAGAGTAACATTTCCTTGCAACTATCTGTTTCTATGAAGCTGCACCACAAGGCTACACAAGGGTAGAAAAAAAGTCTGCCCAACATTTGCTGAAAGTTGGCATTAGAAGACTGAGTATCAGTGTGAGCAATGTAACAGAGCATTGTACTAGTGTAGCCGGTCAGCAGCCAACATTTCCAAGCTGACCTGAAAAGCGCATTATGTGCTGGTGCACCTTTGAAGTTATATAAATGTCTTCTGTACTGAGATACCTGATTTGCTCCTATTGTACTTGAAGGAGACAAGACACTCAGCATTTTACTGCTTTGTTCATCATTGCCTACTGGGAGGATAGGTTTGAGATTACTTAAACTAGTCTACATTGGCTGGTTTAGACTTTTTAAGTCCTATATTGATTGGGTTGCATATACTTTATCTTTTGTTACCCTATATACACCATCTAAGTTGGCTTATCTCCTTTGTCCTGGTGTTGACGGGACATTAAGTAATGCTTTCACTCTGGAGATTTCACAGTTACAGAATTATACTGAACTGCAAAGACACATGTGACTATAAAAAAAAATCAAGTAATAGAATTTGCAATCAATGTATTTATGCTTCCAAGTTAAAAATATTTACAGTATCATTTTTAATCAATGAGAAATAGATCCAGAGCACAGAGAACATTTTAGAGTGGGTGGTGAGCACAAAAATGACACATCAATTATACAATCTGTAATCACTTTGCACTATATTATGTACTTCTACATAGGTAATTCATGTTTGCATGTAATATTAGTCCACTGACATTGTTTTCTATCGTAATGCAATTACACAGTGGTGTTTGGGGAATGACCCCATGAAGGAAATGGTAAAGCAAACAAAGTCTCTCACTCAACATATATAAAACACAGTAGAATCTAGTTGTGCATCTACTGGTTTTACATGAGCTCCTCTAAATGTCTTAGGAAGTAATTAATGTTAAAGGTTCCTTTTCCTGTTGAATAAATTTATTCTCCATTGGTCATATGTTGCAAACCCTGTAAGCGTTCACTAAAGTGAGGGTACCCTTGCCCTCATAGTAGATTTGTTTCTTTCATTTTGGGAGAGAAATGCAGTGAATGTGATTTTGACCACTGCTATCCTTTGCATGATACATTGGACTCCTTGGGTCTGATTTTCAGGGCTATTTAGCAAAAGCAAGAGCTTGACGCACTGTTTAAAGAGTATAGGATATGTGATAACTTGCTTAACATTTCTCTCTTGAAAACGTGCTGTAGTATTATGTGAGCTGTGCTGTTAAATGGTATTTTACAATTATCCTATAAGCTTAGCTGCAACATCTGTTTACAGTCACTCCACCAGCCACCGTGATGTTCCTGGTTTTTTTTTAATACGCTGTGTGAAAGTAATAATACACAAATCTCAGCCTTCATAAAGTCTTTTTTTTTTTTTTCCACAAGATGAGGGTGTATTGAATGTAATTGCAGTGTGTGGGGACAACTTTCTGTAGCCTGCTCCCTTTAACTTCAATGGCTTGAAATCAAAAATTAATCTCCACAACTTCAATGAGACTCACTTCTGATAATGTTGGCCCATTGACTTCAATGAAACACTATTAAAAATTACTCTCAATTCACTTTAATACTCATTCTTAATAGCATCAGTCCACTGATTCTGCTAACACGCTTTCAAGACCAAGTGTTCCAACCCTTCATAAAGACAAAAGCAAAGCTCAATATACTTCAGCAAAAAACTTGTTTCTTGTGGTTGTCGTTTGCTGACTTCTGATAAGCAGGACTGAATATTATTGCCTCGTATGAAAGAAAGAAACGTCTTGCAGACTTTTTTGCTAATACCCTTTTCTAAGCCTTTTTTATCGAGGGGGTGAGGGGAAGATGAAAAAGGCAGGATGCCATTTTCTAAAACAAATAGTCCAGAACTCCTTATCATTCCTGAAATTCATATGAAAAGTCCAGTATGTTATTATACTCAATATGGTTTTTTTGGGGGGGATGTTTTGTGTGGTGTGTGGTTGTTTTCAGTTGTGTTCTCTTGGTGGATTTTTTGTTTCCTTAGGATTTTTTTGTTGTTTGTTTGTTTGTTGGGGGGTTTTTGGTTTGGTTTGGTTTGGTTTTTTTTTGACAGCTACAGAATTCTTGCTGTAAATTAAGATGACAGTGCAGATAACGGGGGAAGATGAGCATGCTTGCTTGCTTGAATTAGACTACAACTCATTTAGTACTCAGATTCATGGTTGAATAAGGTGTATTGCAGTTCTAACCACTATACCTTTTTGAAATGCTCTTTTTACTCTATTTGGTTTCTCAGAGGGAAAGCATAATCTGAAACTTCTTTTTCTTTTATCCATCCAGATCTCAGGTTTGTTTTCTGTTCAAGACAAGCCCTCTGATATTTATGTATTACAATTTGCCGTGTTTGAGCTCTTCAGAGTTTGCTGTAGATTTTTTTGTTGTAATCACTGATTTAACTTGAAATCTATCCCCCTACATGCAAGACAATTTTGCCATTTTCCTTCACAAGCCAGACAATTTATAGATAAACTCAGACCAAATAAATCAGGCAAGATACATTTATAGGTCTAATATACCATATATATTAATATATATTTTTAATCACCATCATACTGTCACTCGGCAGAAATAATTAGCTTTGAGCAGGTCATACACATCTGCTATCTAAGCAGATCCTTTTGCTAGTACCCAGGCTAGGACACTTCAGAACAGCCAGTGTTTAGAGTCAGTCACTGCATACTGCTTGTGTCCATTAGTGGTGAGGTGAGCTGCCTTCATTTCCCTGCACTAATTCACCTGAATGACTGTGTAACTATAATTATCTTTAGACCGAGCAATTTCTCCATGAGAGAACACTTACAGTAATTCTGAACAAAGAAATATAGATTCACACTCCTATTAACTTCAATACTTTGGCTGGAAAAAGACATTGATTCATCTTCAGCTCCTTTTCCCATGGCATGAAGCCTTGGGAAATCCTCTGTTTTGCTTTCCAAAAAAAGGGCTGTGTCTCACATAGTGGTCTCCATTTGGGTCAGCTAGATTTCTGAATATTCATGTATGAAAACCAGTAGCTTAACATTCAAAGATACTGTTCCACAACTGTAAGCAAAGTTAATGTGAGAGTCAAATTCTGGTTTCTCTACACGATAGTGAGGATTCAACCCTGGACCTGTCTTGAAAATTTAGTAGTAATTTTATCTTCCTGCAGCATCATAACTGAGCCTAATAATAAATCTCTAGGCATCTGCATGTTATTTTTTAAGATTACGGAATAATGTATGTATGATAAAATGAACAATATCAAAATGCAGTCCATAGCTGAAGAAATACTTTTGGTAGCTACAAAGATACATCCAGGTTAGCATGTTTTGCATGAGTATGGTGTTTGTTTCTTTTTTTTTCTTTCATTTTTTTTCCCCAAATGTTTGTTTTCCCTAAAAAAATTATTAACGGATATTCATTCAGTTTTTAAAGATCTTGCTAACTAACAGTGAAGATAGCAGATATTTTAAACCTGATAAATTAAATAATTTAAGTCCAGCCATGTGTGTTCTACTAACCAAACAGCGCCATATGAATATATGTACACAGTCTACTACAGATACCAGTATTTGCAAAAAAGACAGAATGATTTGCAATGTCAAACATCATCTGCTATAACAATAGGTTCAAAGATCTTACAGTCTCCGAAAAGTAAAATTATTTTGCATTATTCTCACTCATGGACTCTTCACCTAAAAAGCAAATGCAAAAGAGTAATGATAGTAGAAGTAGCAAGGACCCATAATAGGAATATTCTGAAAGCTAAGAATATTATTCCTATTAAACTGAAAATTTCTTCTTCCTATCTTCAAATATGCAAACTTTGAAGTATTATTAATGTATATTATAAAAAGTGTAAGATGTACAATGAGTTCAAGAAAAATCTTAACCTTGTTTTTTTCTACTTCAGGTGTTTGATATATTAGATTTAGTAATTTTATTAATTCAATTTTTTTTTGCATATATCTTCTTTATTATGCAGATCTTCACCCCTTGTACTGCTCCATAAGCTGTCAACAGCTGAGTAAAACTGATTAGAATCAAGTTCAGCTTCAGAAAGCTGATTATACTTTTATACTATTATACTAATAGATTATAGTATAGTCTAGCTAAATCTAGTTGCTGTACTTGGTTGGCATACAGTGAAGGACTGGATACATAGAAAAGCTGTTGTTGACTGATGGCATAAAAAACACCATGGACTGTTAATAACATTCTTCAAGACAAAATTATAACTTTGTAATGAATTTAGTGACTGTATTTGAACATTGGAATAATTACTGCTATATGATCTGGATGTCCCCCAAAAGATTAAAAATTACTTGTACCTGTAAGATAGTTTTTATCTGCATATGGTATAATTATTTTAGGGAGAAATACTGATTTAGTCCAGTTAAAGGAAATAATTTTTCCTCTTAATTTTTTAATGATGAAGCTTCCAATGATGATACAGTCTGCAAGCCATTTGTCCAGAAATCTGTTGCAGAAATTTAGAAGCTGAGGCAGCGAATAGTGATTATTACAAGTTGCAACTAAAAATAGCCTCTGTCATTGTGCAGATGTTGTTGCTGTTGTTATAACATCTACTTGCATGAGCTCTCTGATATTTCTTCTTGTTCCAGACTGAAAAGGCCAAATCTATTTTGTAGGAGGTTTTCTCCATAATAAAGGACCCATGTCAAAAGAAATGATAGTTTGTCTGGAGGATTTCCCTTGCTTTTTCTTCTGTATTATGTGTGGAGAAGAAAAAGGTGACACCCTTAGCTAGCAGTAACTTTCACCAAACAATCCTACCGAGGGACTAGTAAAATGCAGTCAATACTAGTTTATTAATGATGAATGAGTGTCCATCTTGGGACAAAAATAAGAAAGGTGTGATAAAGCCACTTTAATGAATTTTGAACTAAGACAAATTATAATTTTCTTCCAATAGACATCTAAGAAAACTATACATACTCTATGGCCAAATACATGTTCCCTCAATTTTTTAATCAAGAGAATAATGGCTAAATTCCACAATATTTAGTTCTGATATACTGATGACCAAACAACTGCATTATGTGTTTCCTTTAAAAAGTCCAGAATTTCTTGATCCAATATCTGACCAATACCTAACAGAGCAAGTTTCTTAGGTGAAGTCACAATGACTTTCTATGTTGTCCACTCATCCGTATAAAAATTAAATAATGTGATCCATCAGTAGTAAAAAGAGAAG
Organism: Pezoporus occidentalis; assembly: GCF_034315485.1. NCBI lineage: Eukaryota > Metazoa > Chordata > Aves > Psittaciformes > Psittacidae > Pezoporus > Pezoporus occidentalis. The sequence goes on from NW_026912865.1 coordinate 815,569, forward strand.
AATGCTAGGTAGCCTTTTTGAGTAACTTCCAGTGAACGAAGTATTCAACTTTATTTAGACAGAAACTATAGTCCAGACCACTTTCTGATAATGAAAATACACTCTGAAGTGGTGAGACTTCCAACCAAAGGACAAAAAAGAAATTCACTCACAGAGTTTAGCACATTCTGCATTTGGTGCAATTTATGGCCAGTCTGTGAGCTACCCTATCTATGAAAATGCAAATTAAGATAAAGGTCTAGCACTGGACTAAAAACATCTTATCTTCTGGTTTTGTCAAAATTAAGCTCCCCAAGCAAGGAATTCTGAAGAGTGAAATGTAAGGACACTGGCTTTAAGTGCAGCACATTTGTTAGTTCTCTCAATTGTTACTACAATATGGGCAGCAATGACAGAAATGCAAGTAATGTGGATGGAGGTCTAACTCTTAAATGAATAAAGCTTTAAGGTTTCTGATAGATCATGTATAAATACTAGAAAGGTTTGTTTGGTTTTTTTACCCAAGAGAAGTTTGAAATTGAATGAGTAAGATTTGAGAGGTATTTAAACTTTGAGGGCCTCCTCTGAGTATACTGAACACTTGAAATTCTTGATTAAGAAAAAAAGGAAAGAATTTGGACAATCAACAGTGAGAACTGAAACTGCAGAATAATAAATAGTTGTAAATAAGAAGGGTACTCTGTTAGAGATTCCTTTGCCAGGACAAGGATGCATTTTCAGACAGGCTAGCCCGCCTTTAAGTCTTATGACACATATTTTCTTGTAAGTTTTGATTATTTTTGTAAAAGCACTAGGACTGAAGCTCAAAGTATTTATTTCTGACTCTTATCTATGTTTGAAGTTTCAGAAACTGTTCACAGAGTCCCAGATTTACATGGCTGCCGACCTGGGAAAAATAGTGCTGCTGTTGTAAAACATAACAAAAAATAAATAAACCACAACTGCCAAGAACCATGGCTTTGAAGACCTAGCACAGCTTTAAACTGTGCTGGATGCTTACAGCTGGATGCTCTGCTGCTGAGAGATCCTAGCTCCTACTTACATGCTGTTGTTTTTGGTGTTGACTGGGGCTTCCAGCCTGGATGGTAAGGGAGGAAACACCGGCATGGGTAGTCTTGTGAATATTCTTGTTTCATGTTTACTGTTGCATGACTCAGTGGAGCACTGACAGTAGCTACCGAAACAGAAAGGCTACCTTGGGCTGTGCTAGGCTTGCCTGAAAGAGCTCTGAGTGAAAGCTCAATGCTTTTTTTTTTTTTTCCTGCATCTGTAATTAACTGGTATTTGAAAATATGAAAAGAATTAGGAGGTAGCATTTTTAATTGCTGTTTCTTCCGAATTAAAAGGGGATGACTATTTCTGAGAAAACAAATAGAATCCTCCACTAAGTACATTCAAAAACTTTGTGCTTCCCATTGATGTTGTCTTTCCAAGACACACCAACAGCTGCTTCCGTGAACTATTCTAGTTTAGGAACCGAAGAGGCTAAAAATTAAGGTAAATAAATAAATAAAGGTAAATAAATAAATAAAAGTGTGTTGACTTAATCCCATGTCCTTTATAAGTTTTACTTATGTTATGGATGAGCAGGACCAAAGAGAACTACTGGACCAAAAATCTGAATGCAGAGAGAACACAGGGTAATCTGGTATTTCTTAGAAGCCCTGCAGATAAAAAGCACCTGCATGATTTTCTTTTCAACTTTTCTGAATTAAGCTTCTTATCAGGCTGTATGCTATGGATAGGGATTTTGTGGGGGTAGAAGCATCACAACTTAATTGTGGTCTCCATGACCCCAATTTGATGTCAACGAAGTAGCAGATTACTCTACTTTGGAGGTGTAACAGTGATATTGAAGACAAGGGAAATAGATACACAGGTGCTAAAACTGACTAGAGGAATACCACAGATTACATACTCTCTGCAGAAGCAGGTAATCTCTGGAAAAACTAACTGACTGCCCCTTGATATTCTGCTGGAGCTGCTAGAAGATTTGTGGGGGATCAACACTGCAGAAAACCTCTGGTGCCAGCATCTAACTCTTTCACTAAAATTTGGGGCCAGGGCAAAGTGTGCAACACAAGAGAAATTGACTTTAATAGTGATTTTTCAGCCTTGGAGAATTAGCTGTCCTTTGTCATTACATAGGCCAGAAGTGCTGCTTCACTTTCATGCAGAGAGCGAATTAGGCTAGTGAATGATGGCAAAAACCCAATTCTCCTTCCTGAGACAGCTTCAGTGGTCAAAATAGAGCTTGGGTACTTACCTGTGGGCTTGTGAGCAATGTATCAGTCCTTCTCCACTGCAGACTCATCATCCTTGCAAGGCTTTCAGCTGCCAGTACCAATGAGTGAGATCCTAAGATTAGCCTCAAACCTTAGCTGCATTTTCCCAGTGGCAGTGCAGTGAGCTAACAGCTGAGCCACTGGGATAGCCTTGTACAGCATTCTTCTAATAGTTTTTCTAGTTCTTCCACTGATGTCCTTATACATCTTTTATGATTTTGATAGTGATGCTACTTTCCCCAGGCACTTTCCTTCTATCTTACTCTTTGCTTGCTTTTCTTTTGAATACAGGGGGGAGGGGGCTACCTTAATCTTGACCTTCACTCCCCGCACAACCTTTCAGAAAAGACATTTCCCTCATCTGCTTTTCCAACCCTGAGTATGTGTCAAGGAATTGTGAAGATGGAAGATATTTGAACACTTCCCATTTAAGTTCTGATGGTCTTTTTCCCAACTTCATGTTCCAAACAGATGAACACCCAGTTCTTTTGGTTTAAAATTAAACTCCAAATATTTTCTTTAGACTGCACTCATTTCTTTTACAAAGAAATGAAAATAAAATGCAGCACATGACATCACTTGAAGGAGAAAATTATGTTATTGTATATAGTTCTAGAAAGAAACTGTATTTTTTTAACTGCAGCTCTTCCCGAATGTGTACTGCTGGCAAATAGTAAAAAGGAGTTCTTTCCTAACTATATATTTCTCTCACATTATACATATATAAATTCATTTGGGAATAACTTTAGCAATATAACTTGAGATAGGAGGTAGCTGATATATGTGAGATATTAATATGAAAAATATTTTCACTGCATGTATGTTATAAAGCTCTTGGAATATTACAGGCAACAAAAGTATAGGTCAAAGAGTTTCCTTCTCCCTATTCTGCCCATATTTTTTTTTCCTGCAGGCCCATCTTCTCTTATTTTCTTCTCCTCTGTTATTTTCATTTCCCTTCTCATCTTCCATTCATAATTATGCAGGTGCCTTTTGAGGAGATTCTTTTGCTTCACACTGACAATACATGTTGGTAGCAGCAACTACCAATAGAAGCAAGTCAGCGGACACTTGTAGAGCTTGCAGGTTGTAAAATAATAAATCGAATATTTAATACCGAGACAGAAGACTTTATCTACACTTAATGGGTGGGGAGGCTGATTACTCATTCATAGCTACGCCACTTGTGAATGATGAGGTCACCCCTATCTCAGAAAGATAAATGCCATATCCTGTTATGACATACTCCTTTTATATAAAATTAGTTCAATTTTCTCACTAGTGAGGAATCAGTATAACTAAAAAAAAAATCTCTTCAAGATAAAGGCATTTTTCTACGGCAATTCATTATATATGCTATTTTCATTTTATTTTATTTCTGTTCTGTTTTGTTCTATCTTATCCTCTTCTACGTATAGTATTTTACTCTCTACCTAAATGATATCTGACTAAAGTGAAGCAAAAATTAGATGATACAATGAAGCTTTGTAGTATTCTCCCTCATACCTGTCACAGGCTCCTTCCAACAGCAGATAATGAAAATTCAAAGTCAAACCATTTAACTTTAAGTAAATGGAAATGAATTTCCAGAGAAGAGATATTTTTTCACCTGCGAAAGGAACAGTAGTACACTGACAATGCGAATAAAGATATAATATATAATTGTGATATAGAAGTATATGCAAAGCATAAATATTACATGTTATTATATTGCATACTGTCATGTAGTTTTAATTTTTATCTTTATTATATTTTGCCTAAGAGAGGAAGGTCTACAGTACATCATTAGAAACAACAGTACTCTATTAGAATATTTCTTAGCTTAATCAATACTAGAGCAACTTGCAGAATATCTTTCTTACAACTGTATATGGTATTGAGACAAAAACTATGTCACGTAGATACCAGAGCCTGTCAATAATTTGAGCAACATGAGAAATAAATTAAAAATATTGGGCTTGATTCTCATCTCATTTACACTAACATGTTGCACTGAATTAAAATCCATCATGGTCTGCCGTAGCACTGGTGAAATATATGGCAAATTGGGTCCATGCTATTTAATATGGCACACAGTATAAGCCTGATATTTTCATCAGTGTATAAAATCAGTCTCAAAAATTCTTACTGGATTTTACCATCATGATTAATTTGGGGGAAAAAAAATATAATTAAAATGGACTTTTCTTCAGAGATGAGGTTTTGTTTTTTTTTTTATTATATCTATCTTTTAAGGGGTATGAGAAAGAAAATGTTTCTGTATTCTATAGAAATTCACAAACCTACCTTTGAATCCTGCTCGTCTTATAACATGCGAAAGCATTTGTTAGTAGTATCACTGACTTAGTGGGACTACTTGAGCAAGCAAAGTTACCAAGACTGATTTTTCAGTTACATTAACAATTAAATTAATATATTAATCAATACTCATAAAAGGTCTTATTAAATATCAAGAGGTCCTGGTTCTGCCCATGTGGATGAAAAGCAGTGACTTTCAGGACTAAGCCAAAGAAAGCTTGGCTAAAGGCAGGCTCTCTGTCCTGGCTGTCCCTTTGAAACATGAAAATCTGCTTAGTTGCCACTGTAGTGGAGAGTGACAATCAATGGATGGGGACTTCAACATGATTACATCCACTCTACTGCCCGGCCATACATTGACAGACAAAACTACTGTAATGGAGTGATCATTTGGAAAATGGCTACTGCCCACATTTAAATTCCTTTCAGTGTTATTCCATAGCCAATTAGAGTGGTAGCCCAGCCTATATTCATGCCAGTCTTGTACTATATTGTAAGAAAAAGGAAAGGAGCAGCTCAGAAGTCTTTAATTATTCCTCCAGCCATTTATTGACCTGCTCTCTAAAGGCCATATACAGGCCTTCATCTGCATGCAAAATTCCTATTGACATCACTGGGAGAGCCACAGGCAGATGGAGGGTACTTTGTAAACCTTACATTTTAAATACGTTGCAAGAGAAAGGCTCAGAATTTGCAGTCCTTTAAAAATGTGAGTAGCTTTATCTAACATTGCTCTTTAAACATGGAATTTGAATAACGTTTTTTCCTGGCAATAACATCCCCCCTCTTCTCTGCAAGCTATCTAACCTACACGTTTCTGTAAAGTCTTCATATTTAACACTCAAACAATTGATGTCCCTATAGTATAAACAGGATAGATAATGAATATAAGTGGGATAGAAAATTAATCCTACTTGTGAGAAAAGAGAGTCATAATTCACTTAGGCTTCTCAGCTCTTACGTTATGAGGTCTTCAGCTAACTCATGGGATCCATTCCACATCCCACAGATGCTCATTATGAATTCTTTTTATGTGCAACATGTGGGGACTAACCAGTTTCATATCTCCTGGTATTAGCTGCAATCCAAAGCATTTTGTATTAAAACAGAATGCAAACACAGATGCTATTTAATACAAAGGATTTGAACACAGTCTCTGTTTTAACGTAAAGTTAGTGTGTCTTAATTTGGTTTGGAACAGCAGTGGAAAGAGAAGTCAAGATGAGAGGATGTTGTTAGTTTAGGAGCCAAGCTACGAATCCAAGAGGCACATAGTTGCATGGGAAAAGGGGAAACTGGCTCAGGTGACAGCTTTGATTTATGGAAGCAAAGGTTACAATGCCTTTGGAGTGATGGGGCAGCCTGGGACATCTGTCCCCTCTGCCTTAGCCTTTCCAACACTCTAGAGTGCAACCTGTGCTCTGTCCCATCAACTTGTCTTGGTATGAGCTGGGTTTCCTCAGAAGAGTCAAAAGGCGTTCACAGCTGCTGTTTGCGTAAGGTGCACTAAACATGGTGTGTTACTTTCTTCTCTAGCTCAAAAGGCTGGCAAAGTCTAGTTCTCCCCTACATGCACGACACTTCTAGCTCCCACAACTAGCACCCTGGAGCTCCAGGTCCGTGGTTTCGAGTCACCCCAGGGACCCTGCTACAAGAGTTGTTGGGACCCTGCTACAAAAAGGGTGGGGGGGAAAACGACACTTTATCTCCTTATCTCTACTGCCCAGGATTCGACACACCGCTCTTCTCCACTCCTGCTCTCCGGGTCAGGCTCCTCACCCTTCGCTGCAGTTGCCGGGCACAGGAGACCGAAGCGCAGCCCCGGGAGCATCCGCCGAGCACCACGGCAAGGAGGGCTCGCCTGTCAGTGCCTCCTCCCGCAGCGGCTGCGGCCCCACGCCCGCAGCAAGGCCCGGGAGCCCCGGCAGGGAAGGGGGCGTCCCGCTGCCCACCCGCGCTTCCCGCCCAACTTTCCGCGCTTCCCTCCCTGCCTCCGCCCCGCGCAGCGCCGCAGCCCGGCGAGCTGGGGGGCCTCAGGGGCATCAGCCCCGGGCTGGCAGATCCGCGGACTGCTCCGCGGAGGGGGAGAAGGACAAGCGCGGGCGGAGCGGGCTGCGCGCAGCCCCGGGGTGGCACAAAGGAGCAGCGGATCTGCGGCCGCGCATCCCAGGGGGATGACTGGGGCCGAGCCACCCTCCGAGCCGCCGCTGGAGCGGAGCGGTGCGTGCCGCAATCGGGGGAAGCTCTGCAAGGGGGGTTTGCACAGCTTTCGGCGGTATAATTGATATGTTGAAGCAGCAGCAGGGATCAGTGCGTGCACAGGCACCACACACCTTACAAGTTTGACTAGCAATAACATTGCTGCACACTAGGAGGGGAGAAGAGTCAGCTCCTATAATAGGGAACAAACTCTGCCATTGCAGAAAAGCGGCGCATTTCCTCGCTGGTGAAAACCGTCCCTTCATAGATAGAAAGAAAAGGGGGGTGGGGTGAGGGGGGAGCAAAGCCAAAGCAAGTTACCAAGAGCAAGAACTTGTGCTGCAACAATCCTTCACTCTTCTCCTCAGGACTCTGGGAGCAGGGATATTCCTCCCCCTCCCCCCCCCCCCCCGCACAGTTGGCGCTAGCCCAGACTGTGGTCAGCCGCCTTTATTATTACTTCATTGAGACAGAGAAATCCTCTAAGACTTGCATTTTGGGTGGAGGGTGGGGGGTGGAGGGACGAGAAGGAGGAGGGAAAAAGGCAACATTTGCTGCTCATCATTTTCACTGCACCGCTAAAGTAATTGCGCCCCCCTCTCTCCTCCCTGTCCCTCCTCAGCTTGGATTTTTCTCTTACATCTACAGCTCCAGTGGTATTAGACGTACCTTTTTTTTTTTTTTTTTTGTAGCTCTGATATTCCTTCTTTCCCTCCTCTTCCCCCCCCCCCCCCTTCCCATCTTTACGCGTTGCATGTTTGCAATTCGGTAAAATTCCCCCCCCCTTACCCCCAGCCCCCCCTCAACTCCTCTCGATCTCAGACCAGCAGCGCACATCAAAGCGCCCTTCCTCACTCTCTCTCAGTGGCCGCCACTCACTAATGGGATTGCAGCGTGCCTGGCTCCGCTGCTGCAGCCGCCGGAGGGAGAGCCGCTGCTGCTGCTGCACCGCTTCGCCGAGACTCGCCGGGTGCTGAGCCGCGGGGATGATCAGGATCTTCCCGGATTTCAGCGTGCAGGTGACGGCGGCGGCGGCCGGCGGGGCGGCCGGAGGGGTGCCGGCGGCGCCGGGCATGGGGCGAACTGGCGCCGCGGCTAACGGCAACCCGCAAAACGTCCAGGGCATCACCTCCTACCAACAACGGTGAGCACCGAGGGGGAAAGGGGTGTGCGGCTCTTCCTGAGGCTCCCTCACTCCTTTTTCTTTGTGCTTTTGTGCTTCTTTGTTTTCCTTTTCTTTATTTTTTTTTTTTAATCTCTTCTTGCTGTTGGGGGGAGCTTGGTTGGAGGGGAGGGTTTTTTTTCCTCTGTTTTCTTTGTTTTTAAATACAGCATCTTTTAAAATGCACTGAGAAGTAAACACAATCTGCTAGTTTTGTCTCGGATGAGCTGGGAAGAAACAATAGAAAAACAAAAATAGCCCCCCCCCCCCAAAAAAAAAAAAAAAGGAGAAAGAAAAATATAAGAGACCCCGGCAGCTTAGCTTGGCTGCTGCAAAGTTTGGGATCCCGTCCGCTCATTCCTTCTAAGAGGAATTTCTCAATGTCAATGCCTTGTGCAAATCCCAGTGTGTGGCAGCCAGGGGGATAATTGATCATGGTATGCTGATTGATAATTTGCTTTCAAGCAAGAAAGAGAACAATTTTCACTTGGGGCTGCACACTTGCAATTCCACATTGTAGTTTAACAGTATTATCGTGTCACCTGTTACTACAGGGAAATATAGTACGAACCCCTAAGTATACTCAGCACTGGGTTGTGGGGTTGGGTTTTCTTTTCCATCTTAAATGCATTCTAATGCAAATGCAGGAAATTCACAGAGAGCGCCTTTAGGAAGCAAAGCGTAGAAAGTTGGTAGTAAGTCATAAGGAAGTTTAAAGAGCTTCCCTATCCCCCTAACAATTCATCGATATATGCTGATACTAACATGAAGCTTAATTAATTATCTGCTATTTCTTTGTGTTTCAAACCCGAAGTCTGAATCTGTTAGTTTCTTCTATCAGTCATAAGCTTAGAACCGAAGCTAACCCCCCCAAAATGTCTATGACAACACAGATGTAGGCTGAAATCTGAACAAAACATTTACATTTCTCTAAATGCAACAAAAAGGGCACTGTCCCAAGTATTTTGCTTCCACTATTGCATTAAATTAAATACTGAGAAAAATGCGGTATAATCTCAAATATCCAAACTAAATACCTCTATGAACTTTTTTTTTTTCTAAGTTTCAGCATAATATTTCAAACTTAATTGGTTTAGGAGCCAGGTTTAGTTAGTCGACCGTTGCCTGTTTTGTTGTTCTGCAACTTCGAGTTGCTTCCTATAATTTTGGAAAACACATGATGTATTTTCCATTTGGTGCCCATGATAGGAAACGTTTGATAATAACTTTTGTAGGTTTCATAAAATTATAAATGAAAAAATAATAGGAAGCTGATACCCCTTAAATAATACTTGGTGATGCCTAAGCACTTGCGTAGCTGAGAAACATTTGAAACTAAGCATGAGTCCTGTTTTGCTCAAGCAAACACACTGATCTTTCATATATATATAAAATTTTTTTAAAAAAGCTTGAATGTGAGAGCTATAAAGAATGGATTAAAGTTTATTTCTTTTCATGGTTTCTGTATGATTTTTGTCACTTATAAGAGATTTAAATTACAATGGAAACTGACGGACACTTTAACGAGGAAGTACAGGCAGCAATCACAATAGTTTAGTCTGTGAAGTGGGGAAGTCAGGGGTCAGAAATGTCAGATTGGCTTTTAGACAAATGAAAGAGACCTCTGGAGACTTTCAGTTAAACAGAAATATATAGACAAGGCAGCATGCAATTTTTTTAGTACTTCGTGTTTAATGGTTTGATTATGTCAGTCTGTAATCAGGACGAAGTTACAAAAGCAGTACTCCTCTGACAAACTACTAACACCTCTAATACAAATAGTGAGTAGCAGATAGCCAAACGCTTTGCCTAATAGGAATCCCGACCAGCCTGGATGTCTCGCACAGTGACCTGACACCGGGAAACATTTTTGCACTTCTTCCAAATTTTGCCTGTATATTGTCGACAAGACAGCGTGCTTTACATCAAACGATTTTTCTTCGTGCTATCTGGAAATGCGTAAAATACAGCAGATCCCGACGCCTTCTGACGCTGTTGCCAAAGCCGAGGTGACACCTGTTAACTTTCCCCCCGGTTTTCCCCTTTTCCGGGGGGAGGAGGCAGGTTTGCCGGCAGGGAACGGCAGGTGGTACTTCCTAGATGCGTCTCCCCCCATATAGCTCTTCACCTCCGCCTGCACCCGGCCGCCGCCCGCAGCCCCCCAGTACGCCGGCGGATGGGCGGTGGCTCTGGCCCTCTCCCCCGGGGCTCCGCGCAGAGTTACGCTGGCCTGGTTGCCTCCTGCGGGGAGAATCTCCTGGTGCGCGGACGATGCCCCGCAGCCAAACTTCAGGTGGTTTGGTAACTTCTTCCCCGCCGGCTCTGTCCTGCAGTTCATACGCGCTCAAACACCGCCCCCCCCCCCCCCGCCCCCCCGCAAACTTTTGGAAATGTGGTGGAAACGTTTCTCGTGAATAAATTCCCCCGCTCGTTTCCCCGCGGGATTTTCCCTGGGAGCAGGATCAGGCCCAGGAGCTGCACTTCCAAGGCGGCAGCAGAGCAGCCAAAAAGTTACCTTGGGGATGGAAAGCTTTTCGCGGAGGAGTGATTTCTCCTTTAAAAGCTCCAGCGCTCAGGTTTTCCCGGTGTCCTGGAAGGAACAATTAAGGTAGCAGTTTCTTTTCCCAGCGCCTTTATTTCATGAATAGCTTCATAATCTCCAGTAAACCAGCGTGAAGTGCTCCTCCCTTTCCCAACAAAGCGGGTCACCGCTCTCCGTTAACGTTTCCAGCATTACGCCTTTTATTCCGCCGGTACCAGCGAGTACTCACTGCCGAAGAGGGCCAGGGGGGTGCGTGGGATCCCCCGGCCCCACACCGCCCCCCCCCGGGAAGGCCCCGTGGGCCGAGAGGTTCTCGCCTTCCCCAGCCGGCGGCCCCCTCCCGGGCCCACGGGGGACAAGCCGCCAGCGCCCGCAGAGTTGCTGAGGGAGCCCCCGGTCCCTGGCACCCCCCAGCTCCTCTCCCAGCTGGAGCCCGCGCTCCCGAGGAGGAAAGTGTGCGAAACTGCAACTGAGTGGCGTTGTTGCGCCGGCAGCGGAGGCTGCGTCCCTTGCACGCAGAGCGGTGAGCGGAGCTGGGGAAGCAGCTGGAAAATGCCCAGCGGTACTTTCACTGCGGCCAGGCCCGGCGCTCCCTGACTCCCTCCCCTCCTCCCTTCCCCTCCCCGCCCCGCTGGCCCCACGGCCTGGCACCCCTCGGAGCCCGGCCCGCGGGCACGGGGGGTGAGAGCGTGTGAGTGTGCGGGAGAGTGTGTGCACGCGTGAGTGTGCGTGTGTGTGCGCGTGAGTGTGTGTGTCTGTGTACGGTGTCGCACCTGCCGGCGATGCCAGCGGCCGGGCTGCCCGCCGGGGCTGTGCCGCCGCTCGCTCTCCCCGCCGCCGCCGCCGGCCGCCGCCGCTGCTTGCGCTGGGCATGTCTCTGGGGCCGGCGGGGCCCCGGCTCCCTCCGCTCCTCGGCTTATGGACGGCGGCAGTAGCGGCGCTAGGAAACGAGAGAGCGAGCAACCTGCACCAGGACTGCGCGGAGGAGTGGGAGCCCGCGATGCTTTGGCCTCAGTACTTTTCCTTAGCCTGTCTGGCTAAGCAGGGCCATTGCTGCCGCCGCTGCTGCTGCTAGACACACCACACACACCAACATCAGGAGGGGGAAAAGTAAGGGAGAGAGGAGAAAAAAAAAAAAAAAATCCCAGGAAGATGGCGCCCACCAAGCCAAGCTTTCAGCAGGATCCTTCCAGGCGAGAACGGTAACACTTTCTCTTTATTGAACCTGCAGCAGCAGCAGCAGCCGCAGCAGCGCCGGGCCGGGCCGCCGCCGCCGGGGGCCGGGGCTGGCTGCCATGCCGGGGTGGGGGGACCTGCCGCCGGCACCCGCTGCTCGCACAGCCGGGCACCGGGAGTTCGTCTTAGTGCGTACCGCCAGCCGCACACACACACACACACACACACACACACGCACACACGCACACACACACAGACAGGCAGACGCGCACAGACACACAGACACAAGGCGAGCCGCGCAGCAGCGGCCCCGCTCCGGCAGCCGCACCGCCGCGGCTTACCGGAGCCGGTGCTTGGCGGGGCGCGTTGGCGAGCGGGCGTGTGTATGTGTGTGTGTGTGCGGGGAGGCGGGAGCCCTCCCGGGCGGCCCCCTGCGCTCGGCGGCCCCGGAGGCGCTGGGACGCCAGGCCCGGCTCGCCGGGCGGCGGGGCCGGCCCCACCAGTACGGTTCAAGTGCGGCTAGGCCGGAGCGGAGGGGCCGCGCCGCCAGTTGCGCCCCCGGGGCTGCCCAGCCCGGCCGCCGCGACCCGCCGCCGGGCCGTGGGTGGTGGCGCCCCCCGGGGCGGGCAGAGCGGAGCCGATGCGCGGGCGGGCGGGAGGCGGTGCGGCGGTGCGCGGGGCCCGGGCGGGAGGCGGGGGCCGGGAGGAGGGAGGGGGGTCGCGCTACCCCCCGTTTGGTTCCCGGCCTGCCGGCTGTCCCCATATACTTTTGTTGGGGGACAGTGCTTGCTATTAATCTGCTCTGCTGGTGACACGAATTGCCCGTAGCGGATTTGTTCTAGTAAAGTGAATCTTTCTAGAAGTGACTAGTAGGAAACAAGAGTACAAGTTCGTGTGATGTTACTTTGTGATTCTTACAAAGTGCTCATAGCTCCATTGCTACACTTGGAGGATACGTATGCCCAGGCGGAGGGCAGCCAGAGGGTTTGGAGTGGGCTTTTTCCCTCCTCCTCCTTTCCACTTCAGCCGTTACCCGTGAAGTAGGTAAGGGTTGAGGAAGGTTCCTGGTTCGTTGTAAAAATGGAAATTAACATTAAGACAGCTTTTAAAAGTAGCTAGGTCATGTGTTACTCAGTTTATATTTCACAGCAGAAGTCTGAAAAATATTTAAACAAAAATAAAGTCTAGGGAATCAGGTTCATTTTAATCTTCATTTCAAACTTACAGGTTTTTGGTATGATCAGCATTTCTAGTACAACTTCCAAACCCAACAGATTTTATCTAGCTGCGCCATTTTTCCTAAGGAAGCAGGCTGCCCGGTATCAGAAAACCATACATTTCGTATTCGCCACTGAAGTGTTAGTAGGGCTGTGTTAGATGCATTAGTATTAACTGTTGCACTTTGACAAGGCTATATATTGATATGTAGCAGAATTTGGAGATGTACATAATGGGAAAACAGTGCACCCTCAGAAGTCAGTGACCTAACTTAAAGAGTTTCATCTTCAACTATAAATATTTATTTTTTTAAAATCTCCATTTTAGTGGCTGCAGAGGCATTTCTACTGTGTTAATAACACTTACAGCAGCGGGCTTTTCTCCTGCAGAGTTCTTTGTTGGAAAAACAATTTGTATCAATAAGTCCTGTCGTCCCCCCAACAAACAATTCTGCTGTCTTCTTTCTGAGAATGGTACTGTATTAGTGCTAAGTGTATTTGCCAGAATAGCTTCAGTAATCTCTCCAGCAGAAGCATATTTGTGTGCCATTTTGGGAATTTCTCTGAGATAGGAATCTTGAAGATAGAATTAATTTCTAGGGGAAACTTCATAGCCTGTGCATGAGTGCTTTCTTTATCACCTGTCTCCATTTGGCATTCGGAGAAGGTAAATCAAAGTGCACGATTTGTTATTCTGCTCCACTTGAGAGCTGAACTAAATAACACTTGGTCTGAAATTCTGATTGAAGTTGTAGGAGGATATACTGTATTTAATTTAATGCCCTTTAATAGCATCTTCTTGTTCAGTTCTGATGCTGTCATTTTAAAGGTTGGATCAGAGTAGTTTTTTCCCTGTAGGGAGTGGGAGGAGTAATCATTTCAGGGAAAAAAAGTAGTCTAAATTCCTAGAACACTAATAGCCACAAACTTGGCCTAGTGTCCAAACAGTTGTTTTTTTTGCCCTTAGGGCACACTTTGTTATCACTCTTTACAACACTCTGAATAGTTCAGGTATAAATATTACATGTTGAAGCTGATGACATTTTTTGTAGCAGAAATAACAGCAATCTATTCCTTAAAAAAAAGAAAAAAACAAAGTTTTGGAGAAGATCGATCAGTGCTTCAATAAACAGGCACTCATGTACATCTTATTGAAAGTTGTGTAACGTGCTCCTGAAGTCTTGCATGTAACTGTTTATCTAAGCTGTCTGTACACATCCTTCCAGCTGTGCGTGCCAAGCTTTTGGAGCACAGGCGTGGTCCAGTTACCTAAGGGGTTTTGCAGCTTCTTCTTAAATGCTACGTGGGTAAACTAGTTCACAGGATTAAGAGTCCTGGAAGTGAACTTTGTGTACGTTGTTTGTTTCATCTTCACTTTCACAATATTTAAGTAGATGGTGTTACATTTTTTCAGCAAAAGGTGAGTGTTTACAAAACAACTGTAAAAAGCATCAGTCTCTGATGAAACCGAGTAATTTGTTTTGAAACTTTTTTTCACTTGTTGAAGTTTTCTAAAGAACATTTGAAAAGTTACATACATTTGCTTGATTTTAACTGTGAGTCTTAGCAAATTTTCCAGTTACAGTAGCAGTTTAGGTTTTTTTTTTCAATTGTATATACCCAAGAAAATGAAACAGACAGAAGTGTCACGCATGTGATATGCCAGCATTGATTTGTAAGGCATATAATAATATTGGAGTGCTATTGGTTTAAAGTAAAAGAGAAAAAAAAAACTTTATTTTGGCATTTCTTTCTAGAGCATGAGCTTAAACAGAGCAGTGATAAATGATGATATGCATTGTCTAACACTTGCTTTTATATAAATAGCTCCAGAAGATTGCTTAAATGATATTCGAAAATATGAAATAGGGTGGCCTTCATATCACAAGGCCAAGGGTCTACAAATGGAAAAACTGAAATAATGAAATATTTCCAAGGCAACAGACTGTCAACAAGAACAGTAATGCATGGGCATATCATAGAGCTACCAGAGAGGATATTAGATGTTATAGCTCTAGAGCCAGGAGTTATAATGACCTTTATTAAATAGAGCCCTCCCACATTACAACAATCTTTCTGATTTCTGATTTATGGATTAGCAGTCATACTACTCTTCATAATTTGAAACATTCTCCCACTATATTTGATTTGCTGCATTTTCCTCCACTGGAATCATACATTATTTAGAGCTTACACGGGAGTATTGATCAACAAAAGTTATATCACATATTTTCAGTAACTAATGGGATTCCAAATAACAAGGTTTTGTCTGCAGCAATGTTTCTACATTCTTCACAGCACAACTGTTTTTTTTTCTTACAAGTTACATCCAGTTAGCTTGTTTTCTACCAGTTTAATGGCATTAATATTCTAATGCTATATTATAAATAAGTTATAAGTAATTAGAGAGTTTTACTACTAGATTAATACAGCATCCAGAACCGTAGGTATCTTTAAGAGAATATCGGGATATATTGTCAACATCTGTCTCCGTTATTAGTGTCTCACTTGAATTTTGGAGTCTAATATACTGGCAGTTTCAAACCACATTTGTTTGAAACTTGGCACACAAGTTGCCAGCCCAGATGGGAATTTTACTGTAAGAGTGATGTAAAACAGTTGGTGCAAATTGATGTTCTAGGTATCAGTTTCATCAGCATCCTTCCTAAAGAGTACAATGTTTAAATAAATGTTTATTTTCATAAACAATCCTTATAGCAATACCTTCTTTCTTGGAAAACTTATTTTAAGAGAAGTACTTTGAATAACTGATCCTGACCATGAAGAATAACAATTAACATTAGTTTTGTTAACATTTTGGGATTGATTCTGCTCCCACTGAGGTCAGTAAGATGAAGCAGTTTTACAGACATGGTAGAATTTGATATCAATTAAGCAATTGCGGTGGTTTTTTTTTTTAGAATTTAATAATATTAGACCATTTCTTGAAATGTCATCTCACATGAATAAACCTTACATTCAGCCAGTCCATCCAATACAGTTTATATTATTGTCACTAGTAGCTTTTGCAGGTGTAAAAGCACCTCATGTGGGGTGAGATTTCAGCATTAGTCACATTGTTTCAAAATGAATGGAGCAAACTTGTTCTGCAGGATGTCAGTTTGGAAATTTGTTTTTATATTCTACACAGAAGATATTTTTAAGGTACATGGCCAAGGCTTTGCATTTTCATCCCAGTCATTTGGTTCTTTGGTTGGTTTTGTTTGCTTGCTTATGCTTAATGTTTGACTTTCTTTTTTTATCTTTTATCTTTTCTGTTTTCTTTTTTTTTTTTTTTTTTTTTGGAAGCTGCCAAGATTTATGGCCATGAGAGGAAATGTTTTTAAAATTCGTTTCATAATAATTGCAGTTTTTTCAGAAGAGGCAATTTCTCTCTATGTAATATTTATAAGGCTACTGCATGTTGTCTTTAACATACAAAGTCCCATTAATGTGAATGAGGTGCGTGACTTTTTGTTTAATAGGACTTTGCATAATAAGGATAATTTGTAATAATATTGCATTTTGCTGCAGAAGAAGATGTACTATAGTAAGAATATAATGGTTGCTGCCATGTCTTATATGACTAGAGCATTGTTCTGTGACTAGCTCGAGCAGTAGTTTCACTATACACAGAGTCCTAGTCAAATGAATAGGACCGTTGTGCCATTGATTTGAACAGGACTTTGAGTAGTAAAAATATTCCTTAATTTTGCATGCTATAGTAGTATATTACGTGGGACAGAGGAGGTATGGTAAGGGTAGGATAGTGTTTATATCTGTAACTTGCAGAATTGGACCCTGTCTTTGGGAGAATACTGAGTTCAAGTTATACGTTAATTTTTAAAAGGTTCTGAATGAAATTATGCATGTAATTAAATCTCAAGGGAGGATTAAAGTATTTTTACCGTATAATTCAATAGATACAAATTTGTTCTCAGATCACAATAACAAACTTTAACATACTTAGTGAGAGGACGAGTGAACTTTGCATCTGCGTGTTACTATAGAAAGCAAAAGTCTTGAGATTCTCGAGTGAAAATGGAGCGGTCCTTAAGGAAATTTTGTTGTCAGCCTGCTGCAGCTAGATACTGAGAGTTATGCCAGCCCTTACCCGGCACTCTGCATGCCGTCAAGAGTCGAGCATGTTAAAGAACAAGTGATATGTAAGCAAGAATTTGCAGTGAGTTACCAAAAGCAGATTATTGAAGATTTCTTAACAGGCCATTTTCCCAGCCTTTCATATATGTTGAATTTTGGAGTTTCAGTCTTTGGTTGTATCTTGTCATTTGTCTGTTCTAGGGAACTTCCCACTGATGTACAATGTCTGGAGAAGACTTTTATATTAATACTGAGTATTTCTGTAGAGATGTGTCTTTATATACCTTAGTGTGTTTCAAAAAGTCTGTAAACACTATTCTACACATTTTACTGATGAGATAGTTACACACAAAAGATTCTTGAGAACTAGCAGAAGTGGAAGAAGATGTCAATGTTAGCACTAGGAATAAAATTCCAGCCCCCATTTTGACTGTGTATTCAAAGATTACACTGCCTTCATTAGAGGGATTCACATTTCTTTTACAGGCAACACCTCCACTGAAATAAAGTGCTTTCAGAAAATGGCTTGATTGCAATTTAAAATTAGCTGTTAGCTTCATATATAATAAAAGTTCAACACTTATGTTAAATAATTTAAGTGGAGAGGTACTATTCCATTACCTGCAGGCATGTTAGGTTTACATATGTATATAATGAACTTACAGGATATAGCCTGAATAATATGTATGTATGTAATCTACAATAATGTCTCTGGGGCTTGGATTGTCTAAAGAGCCTATTGGATTTAGGCATCCAACACATAACTGCATTTCAGTGAAATGTGGGCACCTAAATCCTATAAGCCCCTTTTAAAATACTTGCCTGGGAATTTTGTCTCCAGCAGGAATTTAGAGCCAGCTTCATTACACATTACATTGTTTTAAACTGAATTTTATTAAGTAATGAATAGTCTTTAAACAGTCATTTTGAATTAAATCCTGAAGGGTTATAGTTTTACTCAAATTTAGGGACATTATTGATATATTATGATGGGGAAGGATTTTTTTCCCCTCTTGCTTAATGTCTCGTATTTGAAAGTCATGTGCAAACTCACATTTATGATCAGTTTACCCACAGCCTAGGCTTATATGAGTTAGGTAGTTCAAAAATGTCCTGACAAAGCTGTAACTAATTTAGCAAAAGTATAACATACCAAATTTTAGAAGAATGCTTGTTAGAAAGCTGTTTTTTCTTAGAGATGATGGGAGGCAGAATTTGTTCCTTTGTGGGAAAAAAAGTAAGTGGGCAGTCTTCACAGGTCAAGGTTGAGGTCAATAGAAAGAACTGAGTCACTGAATCTGTACAGTGCTGGCAGCAGGATTAAAAAAAGGAAAAAAGTCTTAAAAAAGAGAATAGCTGCCAGTGGTACTTATCCTTCAACCTTCACAGCTGCAAAAAAAAGAGAAATAAAGCAGCTGATTTTGTTTGTCTGACTAAAGTTAGGTGTAGGATTGACATGTTTGCTTCACCTCTGCATAAATTACTAACAGTATGGACAGGAGGTTCTCAAGAAAAACTTGTAAAAAAACCCAAACCTGTTTTCTGTGGGTAAATAATGAAGATGAATAGAAAAAGAGAAACAAATGCTTTGGGCTGATTTATATATTCAGTCTTTCTGAGGTGCTGTTCAGTTTCACAACAAAACTTGCAGTTCTTATGGAAAAGGAAAAGTACAGTAATTTTTTTCAACGGCTGAATGAGCTAGATAGATGGTACTCAAGTAGCAGTGTTTGAAGGATCCAGGTAGTTTACTAAAGTATCTTAATTAATTGGATGTTCACTTTAATAGTGAGGTTTCCTGTTTGTAGGCAGAGCTCTGTAACAAGAACATATATTTGATACATAAACGATATAGGCATGATTTCAAAAGGCCTATTTTTATTCAAGATCTCTTTTTTACTAAACAGTTGTTTCAGATTAACAAACAAGAAGAAATAAATGGAGGTGACATAAAATACAGACTTCAGATGTTAGAAAAGTGTTAGAAAAGATACAGCAGATTCCAGATCTTTCAAACATATTTGCTGTTCCTTTTATCAATGACTATGCTTACACTCAAATCTGAAAACTAAGTGGTGCTGTCTTTCCTTTTATTCTTTTGTTAATAGGAAGAAAAGTGCTTCTCTGAAGAACTGTGATTTGGAAACTGTTATTCTGTGCTCTTTGAGGGCTGTTTTTCAATTTCTGTTTTTGTATCGCTTCTCAAGACCAGAATAGGAGGCTGCAGGATATAGCAAACACTGTAAATCCCTTCTTCTTCCCCCCAGAATTATTTGTCATTCTGAATGTGCATCTTTAGGAACATCCAGTATTTAGATTCTGGATTTAGAAATCTTCTTGGAGTGATTATTTTGTTTGTTTGTTTCTTAATGTTTTTGTGATACTACTAAAAAAAAAAAAAAAAAGAAAATGTTTAAGTCCTATTCATGACTTATTTTTTTCTTGTGGCAATTATCATATATTATAATATTTGTTCAGTTCAAATAGGAACAAACCCCAAAATGAAGGAAGTGTGTTTTAACTATGAGAGAATGGCAGAATATTCTACCTGAAAACCAAATTTAGAATTCTGTTATATTTATTCTGTGTTTTTGTAATTGTGAGGAAAACTTTAAAAGATTTTCCACTGACTTGTATACATGTATACCACAAATGTAGGCATATGTAGATAGACACAGTATATGTAATTGCTTGAAAAAAAATGCTAGTTACTTGTCTTCAGCAAGCTATAAATGTCTTACTTTAGGTAAAGTTAAATGTAAATACATGCATTGGAATGGTGATTTTTTCCCTCTAATGCTGTGAGGGAAAAGTAGGCTCATCCTTTTATTTTGCACATTTTTATTGTTCTGTGTAAATGTAATTTGTTAATCCTGTGAAATTTGTCATAGATAAATTTGCTTGGATTATCTTGTCACCACCGTATCTGCATTCTTTTGTTCATTGCTTATTCATAATTTAACAGTCTGGCAGTGAGCCTTTTTGGGATGCTCACAAAAGATATATGACCTCTACCAGCTGCTACTATAACCTGCAGAATGCACAGCAAGACATTAGAAACGTGAGGATTCCTCTACTGATTAAAGTGCTCTTCATTTAAACAGTCTGTTCATAAGAATCTCAGGAATCTTTGTGGATAGCAGTTTTGATTTTTCTTTTATCACAAAATTAGTTTTTGGTAGTGTTTTTTTTTTTTTCCCTGAGTGGGAAAACTAACATTGACTCTTAAGATGGTGGTGCTTTGCTTTCAGATGGACTAATGGAAATCAAATCCCTTATTATATATGCATATGTATACATAAGTGTGCATGTGGATATACACATATGCATATATCTGTACCTATCTTTACCTATGCATGTGTATATATATGTATATTTCCTCTAATTTTACAGTGGGAGAAATTAGTAACCATGTGTGTTATTTTAAAACTCTTCTATTATGATATTTTTCAGCACATATTATTATGCAGTACTAATTTAAAAAAGAGTTGTCTGATTTAACCCTGCTTTACCCTCAGCATCTTACAGATTGTGTTGTGTAAATACTTGATATTATACAGTACATGAAAGACATTAAGTAGAATGTTACTTGAAGTGTAACAGCATTTTAGATTTTCATTATTTTCCCGACTCAGTTTAGCATATAATTTTTTCCCCTTTTTTACTTTCTTTTTTTTTTTCTTATCTGCAGATCAGCTTGTGTGTAATGGCTAGTTTTTACCTCCCCTTTGTGCTGGCACATGATTATAGTTCAAAATAATTCATTGCTAATCCATGCAGTATTGGTTCATCTCCATCACTCTGTTTTGTGATTAGAGCCTCAGGCCTGTAAGAACATCCTTCTGTACAGTTTTCTATCCTGATTTTTCTTTGACTGCAACCAGTATTTTGAATATTTCTGTCATTACTGTTCACCCACCAATCCTTTTGCATTTGTCAAAAATGTATCAATTGCAAGAAATTAATATTTTGGTAAGGTTGTTTCTTAAAGTTTTATGAAAAATATATGTTTTTCACTGCAGTAGGTCTCCAGCAGTGGTGTATATATAGGTCTTGGTTCATCTCAGCCGATGATGGAAATCTGACTTGAGTGTTTCATTTTTCCTTAGCAGTCTGAATTTTCTATGTACTTATTTACATTAGGTGCCTTAAGAAGTCCAGGATCTTTAAAAGAAACAGTGTCTTTTTGAAATAGACTATAGTACAATAGTAATTACAGTCTTGTCATTCTTAACACAACATTTCAAACAGAGCTGGTGTAAAATAAAACTGATAGAGGAACTTTTAAAATATATAGGGCCTGATCCTACTATGATTACTCTGGTTGAAGTCACTGCCTGTTGGGACAGATATGAACTGATACCATGCTAGACCTGGGCTTATATGATAATAATGATATTGTACCTTGATCAGATTTAAGTTTAATATTTCCAGATTATGAAACAAATCCATCATTTTATTTCCCATCAAATAATGTTAGTTTTATGAGAAAGTCATCTAAAAGATTTTTCAAGACTGTTTCGGTATTAAGTCGTCCTATGTTCCTTTTAATAATTACTTTCATCTCATTGTAGCCGTGTGTTTGAAAGTGTAGGTCAATAAGGATGATCGCATTCAGAATTTCATGATCTGTGTAGTGGAACAAATTGAAAGCAAAGCCTGTATCAATCACTGTGAAGGGAGGGTTAATTGTTACTGCTTCTCAAGCCTCTGGACAGATAAACCAGTAATGAAATACTTATTGCTCTGATATGTGAATGGTTAAGGATGAAACAATGGAAACTGAAGCAGTCTTCAAAGATAACAAAAAAAAAGGCAAAGAAAAAAAGAATAATCCGGACTAAAGTAAGATACTGTATATGCTGTGTATTAACATTTTAAAAGTAATTTTTTTTTCCATCTAATATAGTCTTCTAGTAATGATGTAAGGCAGCAGAATGTATTAGGTTTCTAAAGAGAATATAAATATGAATTTGAAATCTTTTATTATGCAAACAATTTTAAATGGTTTACATGAAGTCTGGACCTTAGGTAAATGTAACATTTCTAGCATTAATGTTTTCTCTTCTTTGTTTTTCATTTGTGGTACCATTAAGTGTTTTATTTTGTTTGTTGGGTTTTTTTTGCATTTTTTTTTCCTTTAAAAGCACAGCTGTATTTACTAAATCGAGAATGTTTTGTTTCCTTGTGAAGTCATTTTAAAGCATTTTGTCTACAGCCAACCAGGACTCTAACAGAGTGTTTAAAGATAGAAGCAGCAAAATAAAAATGAGTGCAAAACCAAATTATGATATTACAGTAAACATTTAACTATTTCTAGAATGTGAACTTAACATTTTAAACATCTGTTAGTTACTTATATTTTGAAATATATGCAAAAATATTTAGCCAAATTGAAGTCTTAGGCCCATGACAATCATCTCAACACAGTGGGTAGTTCTGAAAATTAATGAGAATGATAATACTGTAAAGACTGTTCCAGAGTTTGCCCAAATTCATTATCTAAGACTCTTGTTAAGAACATCTCAAAGAATTTTAACCAGGAAAATATATTAATGGTTCAAAAGCATTTTTCAAAATGGTGATTTATAAAAGTATAATGGAATTATATATGCAAGAGCTGTAGTTAGAAACACAAATAACAGAGGAACAGCACATTATGAAGGAACATTTTCCAACATCTAGGGTACTTGGCTTTGATTTTGTCTATAGGTGTCAAGGTTTCCTTATGATTTATATTTCAGGGTGGAGGAAATGAAAAACTGAAGGCAACTTACAAATAAATATACTTTTGACTTCTTGTTAGTTACTTAATGAGGCCTATAGCTGCTTAAAAGCTGAGAAAAGTAATTAATAATTTTAGAACTGGTGTAAACGGCTTTTAGACAATCGAAAAGCACTTTTAGGAGGAAGGGTGCTGAGACACATCTTTAGATTTCTCTTCAGAATGTTAAGAATTTCCTGTTGCCTGTTTCCTGATGGGATTGACGCAGCTGTGTATCATATGGAATGAAAGAGGAACTGAGTGCCTGACTTTGTTTTATGCACGTCCTTTATTTAAAAATATGTATCTGTTGATCTTTTCCTTTTTTCTTTTCTTTTCTTTTCTTTTCTTTTCTTTTCTTTTCTTTTCTTTTCTTTTCTTTTCTTTTCTTTTCTTTTCTTTTCTTTTCTTTTCTTTTCTTTTCTTTTCTCTTTTCTTTTCTTTTCTTTTCTCTTTTCTCTTTTCTTTTCTCCTCTTCTCTTCTCTTCTCTTCTCTTCTCTTCTCTTCTCTTCTCTTCTCTTCTCTTCTCTTCTCTTCTCTTTTTTTCTTTTCTTTTTTCTTCTTTTTTTTTTGTCAGCAGATCACTGCTATGAATGCTGTACACAAAATTGTCCACGTGGGAGCTAATTCTAAGTAATCTATTTTCTAAGGGGCAGAAAGTTTTAAAAACTAAAGTATATTAGCTAAGAATACCTTTTTTTTTTTTCCCTTTCTGTGTGCAATGAAAAAAAAACCAGAATGTTTGGAAGGTTACTGTATCATTTCCATTTGTACTTTCAGAAGTCACTGATATACAGAAGTGTGTGTGAGAATGTGTGTGTGCATGTGTAGTCTTTGGAAAACAGAGTGTTTTACTCATTTTGGCTATTAAGCAATCTGTAACACATCCATCTGCAAAACAGTTTTCATGGGAGAGGTGAATGCAAATTAGAGAGGAATGGGAAGGTCCAAAATAATTTTTAAACAGTAATTTTGATCTGGACTGTCCCACTTCATGGACAGATACTTTGAAGGGAATTTATGGTAGGAAACTGTATTAAATTTTTCAGTAGTTTCCTTCCATGGTGAGAGGGAGCTTAGCAGAAGGTGGTTAACCTGGTTAACTGATCTGTGAATGGCTGAGGAAAAGGGGATGCAGATCCATAGCAATGGGGCCACTCTTCCACTTGTAGTCCAGTTCCTGGTAGACTCAGGAGCTGTGTCTCACTATGTGGTGTATTACTCAGTTCCACTTGGAATTCACACTAGCTCAGCATTAACTTCTGCTCGGAAGGCTGTATAAGGCAAATTAATTTGCTGTATAAAAGCCTCTAGGCATTGCAATCATGGGCTTTGTAGTGTCGTGCTGTAGACCTGTGCTTCTAAAGCAGAAGCAAGCACAAATGCAGAGTCCATCGCCGTGATGAGCAGTAGTGCTAAAGGCATGTTAAAAGGCAGAGCAAAGGCATATACGACTAAGTGGGGTGATCCCATTGGGTTGCTTCTAAGACAGTCTCTCCATGCCAAGATATGGATTTCTGTATCATTATGTGAATTTAAATCTTAAGGTTTGATTCTCTCAACCTGCCAATCAGCTGTGAAAAGTGTTGGCCATGTCTCTTGTTCTTTTGCTCTGTGACTTCTTGGCAAATGTCCTCTTTTTGCTGTCTTTGGATACTTTGATCACTTCTTCAGTGCATCCTTTGAAGGATCTTTCTCATTCACTATCCAGCTTTGTGTGGGAGTTCTGCAACGTGTTGTCTCTCAGCCACCCCCTTTTTTTTCCCCTTATTCTGCTCTTCATTTTTGCATAATCTTATGTGGAAACACAATTTAAGTATCATTTTTTTTGCAGATGATTCATAGGCTCATTGTATTTGTAGCTCTATGAAACTGTAGTCTTGCTTCTTTGTCATCTCCTCCTTTATTGCTTAGCTTAGACTCCCTTAGTCAAAACAGATCTCGTAGAGTGCTTTCCAACCCCTCCATCTACTTTTCAGGATAGCACTGTAATTTGGCAATCTCACCGATACAGACCTCTCCCTCATAGTTTAGTATTTAAAAAGACAAATAGAGTATTTGGTATTTGAAGGAAAGAAATAGAAAAACAAACAGAAAACATGAACATTGATATAATTATGCCAATCCATAAATCCAGAGTGTGTGTAGTCTATGTATTGTGTGTACTTTTGTTATCGCAATTCCAAAAAAAATAGTGTAATTTGAGATAAGGGTATGAAGACGGATGGGATATACAGAAGGAGTTTTGTCAGAGGAAAAGTTAAATAAAGTAAAATACTTCATCTTGGAAAAGATGTGACTGAGGGGAATTGGCTATAACATTGTGCAAGGCCTCAAGAAGGCAGTCAGGGAACAATTATTCATTAACTTTGTTATGAGACAAAGGAAAAATCCTGTGTAATTCTCAGGAAAGAGTTTTAAACCTTTTAGCAGCAGTTGTTTTTTTGTTGGTTTTGGGGCTTTTTTTGTGTGCTCTCCCTCTTCTGTGCAATGTAAAATCACAGAATCATAGAATAGTTAGGGTTGGAAAGGACCTTAAGGTCATCTAGTTCCAACCTCCCTGCTGTGGGCAGGGAGGCATCACACTAAACCACGTCACCCAAGGCTTTGTCCAACCTGGCTTTGAACACCGCCAGGGATGGAGCATTCTCAACTTCCTTGGGCAACCCATTCCAGAGGGTAAAGAACAGTAAAGAACTTCCTCCTTACATCCAATCTAAACTTCCTCTGTTTAAGTTTTAACCCATTACCCCTTGTCCTATCACTGCAGTCCCTAATGAAGAGTCACTCCCCAGCAGCCTTAAGGCCTCCTTCAGATGCTGGAAGGGTTGCTATGAGGTCTCCATACAGCCTTTTGTTCTCCAGGATGAACAGCCCCCAGTTTCTCAGCCTGTCTTCTGTATAACATGACTGAATAGTGGAATTCCTTGACAATAGATATTTTAGAGGTCAAAATATGAAGGGGATCAAAAATGGATAAGGCATTACTCTGTTATGTCTCTGAGGAGCTATTAAATGTGATGGTGATGATGCAACTCAACTTCATGAAGATTTTACACAGGTGACTGGTTGTTGCTGACATGGGATATCATGGAAAGGAACACTTTGCTAATTTCTTTTTTTTTACTGACCTAGTATAACTGTTTTGTTTTGTTCTTAAGTTCTTTGCATTTGGACTACATTAAGTCTTGCAGGCTTTTTCTGCCTAACATCCCTGTTTTCCTGCCTGCTCTTCAGTTACATGCTTACCCTCACTACCATTGAGGATTACTCTTTCTCCAGTCATATCTGTCAGAAATCCTCTTACAGAGATAATTTTCAGAGTGACAGACTGTCTCTTTATATCCCCACTGGCCTCCCTTCTCTGTTGTATGAAATACCAGTAACTTGTCCTAAGTTTCAAGCCCTTCTTCACCCAAATGGTATCTTATCAATTTCTCTTTGTCAAGGTTTTCCTTCAAGTTGTAACACCAGCCCTGTTGCCCATTTACTGTATTTGCAAACATGCATTTCTTTGGTACCTTATGGTACTTGTGCTGTACTATAGTACTCCTTCGTAACCTCACCTTTTGAGTTCATCTGTCTCTTCTGAGGAAGTTCCTTACCTGAAATGCCTACAAAAGCATGACACCATCAAGCTATTTCTAGCAAGATATCACTTCATATGTTGCTATCTGCTGTTGCCTTACAGCTTCTAAATAGTTTCCTATCTCTTATCTGATACTTGCACTGTAAGATTTCTGGGAAGCTAGGGACCAGGTTAGGAAAGCTAAGGCCCAGTTAGGATTAAACTTGGCTAGGGATGTTAAAGATAACAAGAAGGGATTCTATAGGTACATTGCAAATAAAAGACAGACTAGGGACAATGTGGGCCCTCTCTGGAAGCTATCAGAACTGGCTACCCTGGATTTGAAGAAGGCTGAGGTTCTTAATGACTTCTTTGCCTCGGTCTTTACTGGCAAATGCTCTGACTGTACCACCTAAGTCATAGAATCATAGAATAGTTAGGGTTGGAAAGGACCTTAAGATCACCAAGTTCCAACCCCCCTGCCATTGGCAGGGACACCTCACACTAAATCATATCCCCCAAGGCCTTGTCCAACCTAGTCTTGAACACTGCCAGGGATGGAGCATTCACAACCTCCCTGGGCAACCTATTCCAGTGCCTCACCACTCTAACAGGAAAGAATTTCCTCCTTATATCCAATCTAAACTTCCCCTGTTTAAGTTTTAACCCATTACCCCTTGTCCTATCACTGCAGTCCCTAATGAAGAGTCCCTCCCCAGCATCTCTATAGGCCCCCGTCAGATACTGGAAGGCTGCTATGAGGTCTTCACACAGCCTTCTTTTCTCCAGGCTGAACAGCCCCAACTTTCTCAGTCTATCAAGTCTTGGAAGGCAGACACAGGGACTGTGAGAATGAAGACCTTGGGCCCACTGTAGGAGAGTATCTGGTTTGAGACCATCTTAGGAAACTGAATGTGCACAATTCCATGGGACCTGATGAAATCCATCCGTGGGTCCTGAAGGAGCTGGTGAATGAAGTTGCTAAGCCACTGTCCATCATATTTGAGAAATCATGGCAGTCAGGTGAAGTTCCCGATGACTGGAAAAAGGGAAATATAACCCCCATTTTCAAGAAGGGGAAAATGGATGACCCAGGGAATTACAGACCAGTCAGTCTCACCTCTGTGCCTGGCAAAATCTTGGAGCAGATTCTCCTGGAAGGCATGCTAACGCACAACAAGGTGCTTGGTGACAGCCAGCATGGCTTCACAAAGGGGAAATCCTGCCTGACCAATTTGGTGGCCTTCTATGATGGGGCTATGGAACTGATGGACAGGGGCAGAGCAGTTGATGTCATCTACGTAAACTTGTGCAAAGCGTTCAACACTGTCCCACATGACGTCCTTGTCTCTAAATTGGAGAGACATCAATTTGATAGGTGGACCACTCTGTGGATAAAGAACTGGCTGGATGGCCGCACACAAAAGAGTTGTGGTCAATGGCTCAATGTCCAACTGGAGACCAGTAACGAGTGGTGTCCCTCAGGGATTGTTGTTGGGACCGGTCTTGTTCAACATCTTTGTTGGTGACATCAACAGTGGGATTGAGTGCGGCCTCAGCAAGTTTGCCGATGACACCAAGCTGTGTGGTTCCGTTGATACGCTGGAGGGAAGGAATGGCATCCAGAGGGACCTCGACAAGCTTGTGAGGTGGACTGATGCCAACCTCATGAAGTTTAACCATGCCAGGTGCAAGGTCCTACACCTGCATCGGAGCAATCCCAGGCACAGCTACAGGTTGGGCAGAGAAGAGATTCAGAGCAGCCCTGCAGAGAAGGACTTGTGTTGGTCGACGAGAAACAGCATGAGCAGGCTTCAGTGTGCGCTCACAGCCCAGAAAGCCAACCGTATCCTGGGCTGCATCAAAAGGAGCGTGACCAGCAGGTCAAAGGAGATGATCCTGCCCCTCTACTGTACTCTCATGAGACCTCACTTGGAGTATTGTGTGCAGTTCTGGTGTCCTCAACATAAAAAGGACATGGAACTGTTGGAACAAGTCCAGAGAAGGGCCACGAGGATGATCAGGCGACTGGAGCACCTCCCGTATGGAGATAGGCTGAGAAAGTTGGGGCTGTTCAGCCTGGAGAAGAGAAGGCTGCGTGGAGACCTCATAGCAGCCTTCCACTATCTGAAGGGGGGCTATAGGGATGCTGGGGAGGGACTATTCATTTGGGACTGTAGTGATAGGACAAGGGGTGACGGGTTAAAACTTAAACAGGGGAAGTTTAGATTGTATATAAGGAAGAAATTCTTTCCTGTTAGGGTGGTGAGGCGCTGGAATGGGTTGCCCAGTGAAGTTGTGGATGCTCCATCCCTGGCAGTGTTCAAGACCAGGTTGGACAGAGCCTTGGGTGAGATGGTTTAGTGTGAGGTGTCCCTGCCCATGACAGGGGGATTGGAACTTGATTATCTTAAGGTCCTTTCCAACCCTAACTATTCTGTGATTCTGTGATTTTGGGGGCTAGGGACGCAGGGTTTTTGTCTTTTGTCACTCGGTTACCTAGTGGATGTCTTAGTACTATGTTTACTTTTGCTAATATAAATATTTGTGTCAATTAAAAAAAAAATTAAAATACTATGTATTGCGAGTCTTTACTTTTGTGTGTGCTTGGTTGATGTGGGATGCTGAGTGCCTGTAAGAGCAAGAGATGTCTTTTAAGTGGCTTGAGGTGTGAAAAGCTGTTATAAAATTCAGAGGAGATGGGACAAATGAATGACTGAGAAATCCACTGGATGTTGCTAAGCACATATGTGTCTGAGGAAGTGGCTGTATTGAAAATGAGTGGAGCCTGCAGGTGCATATCATATATGGTGTCAGTATTGTTACATTGTTCCTTGTAACTGCTTTTGGGGATTGTTGGTGATGGGATACACTGGTTTGATCCAATATGCCTGTTCTTGCATTGTTGTGTAGGATATTTCTGGAAGCTTTAGCAAGTATCTGTGGCGATTCTCTCTTAGAAAACTGTTGGAGAAAATGGCCTCAGCTGAGCAGTTTTGGCTACTGTTATTTTCAGCACATTTCATGAATGGTTATGAGATGTGTCACAGCTTAATTACGCTGCTCATAATGTATTTTCTTCTCGTGTTGATATGACTAAGAGCGACCTTATTGGGACTGTATGGACAAGGCGTCATACCATATGATGCCTTGAAAAAAAAACAAAGAAGAGTCCCTGCTTTGAAGAGTTCATAATTTTAATTGCTGTTTGTCATTCATTTGTTGGAAAGTGGTTTTTGTAGCATAGTAGTTAATTTTGCACTCATATTTGAAGTGTGATTTTTTTTATCATCAAGCAAAGTGGATATTGAACAGGCTGAATTCAGCAAAATTTTATTTTGATTGGTGAAACCCCAGTGGCATAAAATTAATTGCAGTGATGACTTGAACATTGCAGTGAACATGTGCAAACTTCAGTGTGTATTATACTATTTTTAAACTGGGATACAATCTATTTTATACATTATAACTGTAAACAAAGCCAACCAATAGTGATATGGACATTAATATAAAGGTTTTATAGTCAAAATGTGATTTAATAACTTTAGTCAAAGGTATGTAATGTCAGTCCTCTTATAATGCCTGTATTTATGTTATTTTTGGAGAAAAAACTAATTCATAATAATGGTTTTGATAAATACCTAAGTTTGCATATTAGCAGAAATGCTTTTATTTGTGTAAATGTAATTAATTAGATGCACAAGTATTTGAAGTCACATTTTTCTGTTGTATCAGTGAAAACTTGGCAGTATTAGAAAAGCTTCAGATTTATTGAGGTAGTGGCAGGTATACAGATTTCTCTGCATAAGTTCCTCTAGCTTGAAACAATTTCTGTCAATCATGTTGATTTTTTTAAGGAAGAGGAGGGGGAAAAGAAATTCACCGTGGAATGCTGTTCATCAGAAGGTTTGTATCTATACCTAATGGAGATCTGATAATCAGGTCTGGTATCAGGAGAAGAGATTTGGAGGGTTCCAGGAGAGGAAACTGAAATTTGGATCGCCATATTTCCTAGGACCTTGAGAAGGAAAATGGTGTTGGTATTCTAGAAAAACACTGTATCCTAATCTCACTGTGTAAACTCATGATTGAGCTAAGTACAGCTCAGAAGCCTAAAGGAATATTTTGGAAAGAGAGTGAAAAGAAGCTTGATTTGTTCCACAGTATATATGGAAAAGGAGGAAACAGTCTGATTTATTTTAAGTTTTGAATGTGTATCAGTCTTGGGCAGGTCCTGGGCTTACTGTGTGATGTCATGAGAGGCTTAGGCTATGGCTTGCTTCAAATCACAGAATAGCTGAGGTTGGCAGGGACCTTTGGGGATCACCTAGTCCAACCTGCTCTTCTGAAGCAGGGTCAGTTAGAGCAGGTTGTCCAGTACTGTGCCCAGGTTTTGATTATCTCTGTGGATGGAGATTCCACAATGTCCCTGACCAGCTTGTAATGTTTGACCACCTCATGACAAAAAAAGTTTTCCTAATATTTATTTGGAGTTTCCTGCATTCCAGCTTGTGTCTTTGCCTCTTGTCCTACAGCTGTGCACCTCTGCAAAGGGTCTGACTCCATCTTCTTTGTAATGTTCCACTCGATAGCTGTAGACAGAAATGAGAGCTCTCTTTCACCTGCTGTTCTTATGGCTGAACTAGCCTAGTTCTCTCAGCTTCTCCTGGTGCATTATCTAGTGTAGTCCTCTGTGTTTTGGTGGCTTTCTGCAGTGTCTTGCTCCAGTATGTTCCTGTGTTTCTTGTACTGGAGAGCCCCAAACTGGACTCACTACTCCTGATGCAGTCTCACAGGTGTCGGAAAGAGGGGTGTACCTGCTGCATACAGTCCAGTTAATATAGCTCAGTATGCTGTAACTAGACTAAATTAACAAAGAAATTGGCCTTCTTTACTGCAAGGCTGTACATTAATAAGGTCCACCAGAGTCCTGAGATCTGAAATTTCTTGTGAAGTAGACCAGTTCACCAATTGTATGGATGTTAGTGGATATAGTCAATGTGAACATGAACTTTGCAAGAAAAATGTTATGGGTGGGTCAGTAACAGCTGCGGTTTTGGGTGGATGAGCAAACCCTGATTAAATGATACACCACAGCAGATGGTCAATCTTCAGCTGTGATCAGGTTTGTTTTGTGTGATATTGAATATTGTGATATTGAGTATATTGAGTTTAAGGCACAGAAATTCACCTGCAGTGAAGCACCGGGAGTCAACATGTAGCACAGAAAGAATGAATCAGATTCTTTGGGGTATTCTGGAAGGAAGCAAGGAAGTCAATTCTATATTTCAGGCAATAAGTAGTTTAACATGTGAGAATTTCTCAGAGGTCCACTAACAGTGGATCTTGATAAAGAAGATTCTGGGAATGGACAGTTAACAGTAGGAAGCTTTACTTCCATAAGAAATGGGTACATGAGAAAAATGCAGATAACTTCAAAACTTGTGGAAAGTTGCAGTTAAGTGACAGTAAGGTTGGCTATGTCTGATGTGTCTCTAAGATATATGTGATGTGTCAAGAATGGAAAAAGTAGGATTAAATATTAAAATTTTCCTTCATGGTACAGGAATGTTTTATATCATATTAGCAATATAGAAATGCACAAAATAAAGTGGAGTGAATGAATAATTTTTAACAACTGCTTCCGGACATCAAAAAAGAGCTTCTCTAAATATCCAGTTCAAAGCTTGATTTTTCAACCAGTCTTGCAGCTCATGTTGATGCCCATTACTAACCTGGAAACAGTATTATTGCAGGAAAAGAAATCCTTGTTCTGTGGGAGCAGCAAGCTGTTGAAGAAATGCTTACTGGTGAAATGGGCAGCATTGAGTCTCAAACATTATTTATAAAGGGAGCATTTTGTTCTTGAAGTCGATCATAAGTCAATCATAAAGGATTACACTGGCTGAAGAACACTAAAGACCACTACTCATACAATTAGGCAGTCTTACTCTGCAGACATATGATTTCACTGTTCAGCATAAAACATGTCATAACGCTTGCATGTCTGGTGCTTGTTTCTGTCCTTACAGTTGAAGCACTGAGCCTGTGTGTGGGAGGGCAGAGGGCTGAAAGGAAGGAAAAAAAAAATCTCAGGGAAACCTGACCTTGGTGAATAAGGAAATGCCTTCATGAAGAAGAGACAGTGTTTACTAAGGGACTGGATTTCATTTGTGGAGCAGAGGATCCCAAACGGAATCCCTGAGGTGAAGAGTTACCTTCTTCCAAGTAAAAGTATTACAGGCACCATTTTTTCTAGAAAGACCAGATCAGAGGTACTGAAATTTATTCCTGTAACCTGATGGCTGAATTGAGTATTGAAAGGGAAAGTGTTTTGATCTGCAGGAGGGAAGAAATGAATGTTAATCAGTGGGGGCAGCATTTTCTCTGGAAAGCTTTTTAGCCTCTGGGTAGAATTATTCGCAGCTGTATATGGTATGGACACTTCTTGCTTCTCCTCCTGATCCCATGAGCAAAATATGTCAAATGTATCATGACAAAGGGTGCACATGTGTTTCAGGTCGAAGCTCAGAGGCTGTGTGCCTGTCTCTTTTATGTGACAAGATGGGGCATGTTAAGTGACCAGTGTGGGGGTCTACTTATTGCTCTCCCTGTTCTTAAGCAACCCTAGATACAGACAGGGATAAGCTTGTAGGTCAGTTCAGTGGTTTGGTGGACTTGACTGCTGTTCAAATATTAAATACTCTTAAGTTCTTTTATTACTGAAGGTGAAGGCAGGATGCGATATCAGACCTATTGGTATGTTTTATCACAAAAGTATTAATTTTTAAAATAATGGAAACCAGGGTTTGGGAAGTGCTGCTTGTTTCTCCATCAAAGCAATTGGATAGAAGAAGGTGGGGGTGACTCACCAGGAGTTACCCAAGGGGGCAGGACAGAGTACAAACAGGAGACTGTACCTTTAACACTCAGACACCAACTGATGTCTAGCATGTGGTGGTTTATAGGTGATATTTTCACTTTGGAAGGTAAAATATACTATAATCAAAAGTATAAAGGGGCTGTAATAAGCACCTTTAAAAGGAAAAGAAAATTGGTATGCTTTTATGCTTTTCATGACTTCTAAATTGGAGTGAGAAACCTGAACTCTCTTACAGGGAGACATTACAGTCCCATCTCCTTGTTTGATAAACAGAAGTGTATTGTGCAGAACAGAATGCAGTATACTACTATTTTTTTTTAATTTGTAAAATTATTTCAAAACAGGGTGCACTAAAATGGTAATACAGCTTCACCTATGTAGATATCTAGTCTGAACAGGTATCTTTAATTGATTTTCTTAGTCAGATACTAGTGGTGGTGAACTCAATGGCAATATTCCCTTTGACCTCAATAGGATCAGATTTTAAATACTGGACAGGGGAGGTAGGCTCAGCTTAATCCCAGTACTACTACTGATACTGGGATATGCTAGGAGTTGTTAATCTTTGCACTTCCTCTGGAAAACTTATGTAATGGTAGCTGCAGGCAATGGCACAGGGCTCGTTAAACTGAGGCCTTCTTTGACAATAAAATAGGTATTTTAAAAAGTCTTGGTATGCATTTAGAGGACACTGAAACTGCTTTATAGTGTTTAAAATATGTGGAAGCTATCAGGCTGCTGGAAACTTTCTGAAAGGAACAATAGATTCATCGTTAAAATGACACTGCACAAACCACTTAAAAAAGTGCTAATAAGATATTAAAAATTATGCCTTGTAATAATACCTGAGATATTCCTCTCTTAATGAGATTGTTTTAAGATCAAATGTTGACAGGTTTTTAACAGTGTTTGAAATTGTGTCAAAATTGAAATCTGTTGCCCCTGGAGAGCTCTTAAAACTTTTTTTTCTAGGAAACGCCTTGTTAGGATAAAGTAGTGGATTCCAAGCGATGAAATTTGAGTATTTAATCAAGAGAAAATCTCATTTTTGCACAGGGCCAGCAGCTTGAAACCACAGAATTTTGGGGGCCTAGAATTGAGTTTTTACCTCTATGGTATGATTCAGTAAAAAAAGTAATTGTCACTGTGCATTTCTCCAAATCAGATTTTTTAAGATAGCATGATCAGCTACTTTACTGGCACAGTAAGATGTGAATTGATTTTATTTATTTGTTTTTTTTTTAAGCTATGGATCATTATTCATCCACAGAGATATCAAAACAATCAAGAAAATGTACTGCTGAAACTAACAGCGAGTTAACTTTTGGTAAAATAATACCACTTTTGTAGAACTGAGCTAGAAAAGTAATGATAAAAAGATAAAATTATCACTCTTGATAAAAGAGAATCTATAAAAAATAGTTCACTGGCTGCCTCTTTACAAAGTAAAGGTGGTGAAATTGATGAAGCAGACTTAAGTTCTACATTTAGGAAAATGTGGCTGTAACATATGTAAACAAATGCCCTTTTCACAAGGGTATGTAGTGACAAGACAAGAGGGAATGGCTTCAAGCTGACAGAGAGTAGGTTTGGATTAGGCCCTAGGAAAAAGTTCTTCATGTGAGGATGGTGAGACATTGGAATAGGTTGCTCGGAGAAGTTGTGGCTGCCCCATTCCTGGAAGTGTTCAGGACCTGGCTGGACTTTGAACAACCTGGTCTAGTGGAAGCTGACCCTGCCCATGGCAGGGAGGTTGGAATCAGGTGTTCTGTAAGGTCCCTTCCAACCCAAACCATTCTATGATTCTAAGAAATCCTGTCAAGTGTTTTGTGTTTAGTGCTATGTTTTTAATTTCTCAAACAATTTGGAACTCAGATATGTGCTTTCATATATTCAGGTTTTCTGGTTAAGACTAAATAAGGTGGACAAATAAATATATATTATACACACAAAAGATACATATATGGATAAAGGCAGTACTTGTGTAAGAGACCCAGCTATTAACAATGGCAAACAAAAGTAGTAGCAAGTCTATCACAAATAATTCCTCTCCCAGGAAGCACAAAACTTCTCTTACTGGGTTTGACTCCAGGAGTAGGGAAGAGGTGTGTGATAGGATGTGCTGTAATGGAATTGTCAGTATTTACACTTTTCTATGAAGGGCATTCATATTACTGCTGTAGTGATGAATTTACTGCTATATGATGTAAAATAATTTGGCAGATGTGTTTTACATAGGTAAATTGATATAAATCAGCCTTATATGGTTTTTTAGAAGTTAGCTGTGCAGCAGAAATATGCTAAAGATTTTAAAATTTTTACTGGAAAATACTGTTTTAAAGATTAGAAGAGAAACTTGAGGATGTCTGTTGATGGGCAGCAGTTTTCTTGTGTAGAAATAAATAGATTGCTGCGGTTAAGTAAGTTAATTTATCCAAATTGATTAAAAGGGTTGAAATAATTAAATAAATAGAACAAACAAACAAAAGGTTTACTATTCTAACAGCTATACTGGAAATAAAAATCAACACCTGGAATAGTTTTATTTCTTATCTGTAATAGTACCTAAAAAAGTCTAATGACAATTCTAATATAAATGAGGTCAAATACAGTGTCAGAGAAGGAATTTATATATATTCACAAAAATAATGGGAATAGGAAGGCCAGCTTGTCAGGCATGCTGAGAATTCTTGCAAACCAAGGGTTTGAGGGAAGATCTGTGAGACTCTTAACTAATCTTGCATATAGATCAAAATCCAAGCCTGTCCAGAGTGATTTGATTTGATCTACTGATATTAAAATGTTGAAGAGAGCAGCAATGTCTGGTATTCTTCATTTTAAAGTGGATTCAATAGTAACAAAAATGTCAAAATTATTGACATTTGTATTTTCCAGGTTTTAGGAGCGCACTGGGAGTGTAAGTGTGGATTAATTCTGAGCTCTCTTTTCTCTGATAGAAAGTACTCAGGAAAAAAAAAAAAGTGGTGTAAACTGTGGGTCATTTTTTGCCATTAGTTATATCCAAACAATTCCACTGGTGTTAATGAAGTTGCAGAGTGTAATTGAAAAAGAGGGATCCACCCTCTCCTATTGAACTTTAATATATATTCTGAAAGTGTTTTCTAGGAAAAATAAATTAGTTCTACCAATAATTCAGGAAAAAGATGGGATTTGCTTAGCTTTAGGTTACAGTCTTGATGGGGGAACACTTTTTTGCCTTAAAGTTTTGTGAGTATTTGATTAATACACCGGTGTTGATTTTCAGTTTATCAGTGAGATGCCCTGAAGAAGTAGTGAAATGAAAAAAAAAAAAAGATTAATTGCTGCTTATAATTAAGTGCATAGAAATTAAAAAAGAATAGTATTGATATTTTATTTTATTTTAATGCTGGACTCCCTGGAGACAAGATTAATTGAAAGGAGAAAGAGAAGCAAGCCCTTAAGGCTGGATAATATATTGCTTTCAATTTCACTTGATAGTATAAACAAAGCAAATGCTAAAGTTGCTCAAGAAATTGAAACTTGGGTTTGCAGATTTTTTTAGTTAAAAATTTTCAGTAAGTCCTAGTAAATAGTATTAAAATTGCTAAGTTAAGAGAAATGCTACTTTAAAGCAAGCAAATAAACAGTTTCTCTGTTGAGCAATTATTTGAGGTTGCAGGGTAATATTTTCAAAACAGACAAAGTGGTTCAGGACCTTAAGTTTCACTTATCTACACAAATTTTAATCTCACTGAAAAGCACAAAAATGGGTAGGTGCTTAGTGGCCTGTTTTGAAGAATGTGACTTTGGTTTTGTAATCATTACTACTTTTTTTAATTGTTGCCCACTAGCAATAAAATATTGTTTGGGTTGTGTTTTTCATAGAAGAAAATGTTGGTAACATAGAACCTCATCTTGTTTTAGTAGAAGTTGAGTTGGGTTCTTTATTTTTGCCAGAAGGGGATGCTTTTGAAAGAAACAGGTAAATTATTTGAAGATGTGAAGAGCTGATCCCAAGTGGTAGATAGTGAATGGTGTCAAGATTTCATATGTGAACATTTAAAATATATGCAATATGGAGATACTTTAGGTTGAATTTTAAAACTGGTTCTGTATAACTTGTGTTTTTGGACAAAATAATATTCAACATGCACTAGTGCTCTGCTAAGTGTCTGCTGATGCTGCAAATACGATCATACACATTCTGTCCCTGTTGTAGAATACATGGCCCAGTCTTACAAATACTTACCTTTCTGCTTCCAAATTAATACCTAAATATACAGAACTTACCCAATTAAAGATTTTCAGGAACACTTACATATTTAATGAATGAGGGCTCAGTGGCAACACACATAAGGTATACCAGAACATAAAGTTACCCAAAGAACAGAGCACCCATTTAATATTTTTTTAAAATTTAGATAAGCAAAACTAGACAAAATATTAAATGAATGCAATGCTACAAAATGTAGAAAAAACAGGCCTGGAGTATAACTTTGTGTGAAATATTTTCCTTAATTTTGTTTGTCTGGTAATGGTGGTCTGTTTTATCCTCATCATTCAGAAGATTTTTTACATCACCACCTTTTTTTTTTTTTTCTTTAATCACTTTAGCTGCATGGCACAAGTTTATTTTTGCTTGTGGCTAGGGAAGTTACTGAATACCTCCCCCAAAATCTGGTCACCCTCTGTGCCAATTGAGATGTACTGTTCTCCCAGTTCCTAGGGTCAGGGAATTGCTCTGCTGGCAGGAACACCTGGCATTAGTAGTGGAGGACATTCCCCTGTTGGTTCAGGCCATGCCATGATCACTTTAAGTACTTCAGATTAATGTGCACCAAAAAATGGGATAAAGAATCCCTGATGGACAACATAGTGTTAATAGCAATTTGTGAAGCTACACTAAATATTACTGAAGAGGTGGCTTTACTGCTGTTATGATAGTGGTAAAATAATTGCATATTTATACATTCTTAATTTAATTTTACTCTGTAAAATTATGGAGCATCATTGTTGACCAATTCGGGTCTGTTTCTAAGGTCACAGAAGTCAATCAATGGAAAGACTCTCAGTGGTTTCAAGTGATTTTGGATCTAACTTTCTTAAAAATCTTGCCGTCAGTGGTAGCTTCGATGTGTTTAATATTATTAACTAGGCTTGAAGAGTAATAAAATCAATGAATTTACTTTTATTTTTCTCTGATAAATTATCAGGGTAATCATTGTACATACTAGATAGTGCCTATGAATTGAATCATTACTTCATAGAACTTGAGAGTTAATATCTGCAGGTTAGGACAGCAAGATACTTTCCACATCATAAGCATAAGAAAAACTGATTAAAAGTGGATTATCTGATAGGTTAGCAAGTATTTTTGTAGGAATTTCTAAAGCATAATCTGTCCAGGTTGTACTTTGCTCATCGTCTTCAAGTGTCACAAGATTATGGATAGATTTTGCAAAATTAACTCTCACTGGCTAAAGATTTGACAGGGTGGTTTTTTGGTTGTTTTGTTTTTGGTTGTTTTTTTTTTAAGAAGTTTTTATTTTTCATTAAGAAAGGAATTTGAATTGTTCTAATCCTTAAGTATCCAGCTGAACGCTACTTACTAATGTTTGTCCTGTTTCATAATACCACCATTAATTCATGTGAATTTCTTATAGGTTGTCCAGCATACTTCACAGGTATAAGTATCTCTTTCAGTTTGGTATCTTGGGCTTACAGTGCCCTGTCAGTAAGTTTTTACCTATTTCTGTGGAGTGCAGGGGCACACATTGCCATGGGCACTATGCACACAGCTAGAGAAGATTTTCATTATGAATATCTTAACAGTGAGGTTACATGAGACATTATTGCTCTGCCATTACCCTCTCTGTTCTTTCATAATTTCTTTTGATTTGCACAAATGATACAGGAATTCCCTAAACACTATCATATTCATTAGGGTCACTTTGTCTTTGGTGGGAAACCTTATGCTTATTTTTGTCTTGAGCCAGATTATTAGTTAGTGTTAAGTGCTGTGGCTCAAAAATAATTCCAGCTTTACTCTTTTACTTTTTTATTATTTTCTCTCCATTTGTACAAAAGATTTTATGCCTTACATGCAAAATCTTCACTTAGTGTAGGTACTAGAGGCAGTTTTATATAATGTCTTGGTATTAGTTACCAAAATAAATCAGTGCCAATAAGATGATCAGCTCGTCTTAGAAGCTGGCCACTTATATTTAGGATATCCAGGGTTATTTTCATTAGTTGGGACCTATCACAGGTGAAATCAATGAGGCTGTTCTTTGGTTTCCGTGAAAGCCAGTTAATGCTGCCATTTTTGTAATGCACATTTGTCTGTAGATGTTGAAAGTCTGTTAAATGCATTCACGTACAGGTATGTGAGCCTTAAAAAACGTGGGATTTCTATTCCTCACATCTAATGAATGTTTGGCATGTAGTAAGACACAGAGATTATTGTATCAATGCACAGTATGCCTTGAACTTTTACCCATTATTTTCCCTACTTTTCTTGGTTATTTTTTGTAAACACCAGTGATGCTCTTTGAAAAGCCTGTTTTCTACCTGCATGGCCTTTAACTAAGAGCAGAGTTTTCACAAAATTCTCTTTACCTTAGCACTGTTGGCCAAATAGCTACAAATCCTGAGTAAACATATTTATTTGTTGACATTAGGTATTAAAAAATGTCATTTGATAGTGGTTTAAAATTTGGTAGTTCCAAAAGATTCTGGGGTGTTGAGATTTTTCTTTGGGCTCTTTGGATTGCTTTTTACCAAAACTGTTGGAGAAAATCCATGTAATCTCACCCTTCTTTTGATATATAGACAATGTATTACACACATGCGCACATTTGAACTGTAAAGATAATGATATTTTACTTCAAGTGTTTTCATAAGGTGAGCATCATTCATATTAGCTGGAATATGTTAATTTTCTATTAACTGAATGCTATTTTTGATCTCTTCGCTTTTGAAGAGTAAGACAGATCCATCAAAACTTTCAGAAACACTCTGGTCCTATCTATCTTGGTCTCAGGAGGATCATAAATATAGTTTCCCCTTTTCTTAAGAAAAGCACTAGCATTCCCTAAGAGGACGAGTAGGAAGAATCAGTCAGAACACCACAGGGGCATATGTGTCATGACTGTGGTGTTTCTTTTCACATAGTTGCAAGGCAGTTGGCCAGGGTTAGTTACAGGTGGGCAGAAAAAGAGGTAACTGAGAAACTGTTTGTTTCCTTTTTTATGAGGAAGTTAAAAAAATTAATTTGGAAAGAGGATCACTTAGACAATATCACTTAGAAAAGAATCACTTAGAAAGGCTGTAGTTGTTCAAAAATAACAAAGGTGAAATTTAGATGATAAGTGAAAATCCCGTTAGTCATAGAACTAACAAGGTTCTCCTCATCATTGTTGGATTATGGGGAGGAATGGGGATGCTCTTTTAGTTTGTTTTGCTTCCTTTTTCTTCACACATTGTAATCCTCTGACCAGGGCAGACCATTGTATGCCTCCTTATTGCCCACCGACTAAAGCCTAGAGCTTGATTACTCCTGGATAATAAATGATTGGTAAAATAATAATAAAAAAGGAGAACAAACTTATGAACGACTGGCTCTAAATTGAGGTTTAAATTCAGATAGAATGAGTTTTCCATTTTGAAGTTAGAGGGAATTGGCTAGATTGGCAGATATTTTGCTAGGAAGTGGTTTTGGATTTTGGTTTACTGCTGTGGGAGTCACTAGGAATTGGAACTGGGTGTTCCTTGAAATGCAAATTTTTTGCCAGGGGTTTTTGAGCATGGCCATGGAAACCCAGGAGTCTTAGGTACTCATTGGCATTTCCCACCCTTTTTTGTGGAACACTGTAATTAAGGGCCCATCAGTCTGGAGTGGCTGATCGGAGAAACAGAGGGTTCTTTCTTACATGGAAATATGCTTTCTCTGACTCAGATCTACCCTCTGGATCTCATTCTGAGTTGTCTGGAGTGTCAAATTTAGTTCATTGAATATTCCCGGTGAGTAGGAAAACTGGAAAAAACTCTTGCTTTTGGTTTGTTTTGTGTTTTCTGAGGCTTGGATGGTTTTGTCTTGAACTCCAAGAAGGCTGTTGTAAAAGTTAAATTGGTAGCTTGAAAAATGTGAGTTATTATTGAGTGGCGGAATTGGGTTCAGCATAAACAATTGGTCTGAAGGGAAGATCTGACTCAACAGAAGCCAAATTTACAGGTTTAAAAAACCCAACCCAACAAACATGTGGATTTGATTGAGCTTCACCTCAGTTAAAAAAATAATGAAGAGCTGCATGTTAAATTTTCTACAACATCATGAATTACAACACTGAATCCAGTGTCATTAAATTGTAGTTTTTTGTTTCTTGTCAGCTACGACAATTTCAGCAGAGCACAATCGGTGTGAAAGTATGAATAAAATTCAGGGAGTAGTATCAAGGACTTCTGAGCTCAGGAAACTGAGTTTGGCAGTGCTAATTTGTATTAAAGTTGTTGTTGCATGACAGCAGGAAAAAGATTTAATGCTTGCCACCTGAATCAAGCCATGGAACATTGGTTTCTATAACTGCCATGAATTTGAATCAAGGCCAATATCTCTAAATTTGAAATAAACTGATACTCTGTCTTGAAAGAAGATACAGGCCACTTATGCTGCAGAAGGTATTTAGAAAATGTATTTCAATTTAATTTTTAGCAGTATATATCTTTCAAATTTTTAGACACTTTAGCATTGGCCTTTTTGCCTTTTTCTATATTCCAGCAAGTATGCAGCCTTCCAGTCATTTATTTATCAACGTCCAGTCTTGAACTAACACTGATTTGCAGAAGACCACAGATGCTGGCTTTACTCCCACTATCACTATGCAGCCGCTTACATTAATCTGAAATTCATTTTCTTTTGTATATGACTGCATTAATGGAGAAAATCTGATTTCAAGCCAAGTGGTCACACTATGAAGATTTAAAGTCATCGGATACAAAGCTTGTACCATGAGTGGAACAATATTGCCTTTACAGTAGTATATAATGTGAAGTTATTTTACATTCTAAAGGATGCACAAATGACTTACAACAAGCAGGTGAAATTTAGGATTTTTTTTTGCTTCTCTTCAGAAAACAGGCAAGAACTATATGGAATTCTTTCCTTCATCTGGACTGGCTTTGAATCGCTGTATAGATACCACACATTTACCCACAGAGATTATTTATCAGTATAACAATAATAATTTGAATATTTATCCAGGGACAGTGAAACAGAACCCTTCATTCATAAATGTAAATTAAATTTTGAATGTTCTTCCATGGATGAGTGCACAAGATTGTGTGAAGTTTTAGGACTGGAGGTGTGAGGACCAACTAGCAACACTTGAACCCAGCTGCTTGCTTTCCGCACATGCCATCTTATGAGTAGGTTTTGTTTTTCAGTGGGTACAGAAGGTCCTGATAATTGATCCATTACGTGGGAATAACTTAATCCACCATTGTAATTCGGCATTCTAGATTGAAATACAGCAGCTGTTTCATAGTGCGTACGAGCAATGCACAAAAATATTGTGATGGAAGGAGAAAAAGATATGGTATGCATCTGGAAGTGCTCAGGAAACTTGTAGAGGTAGAAGGCAGCTATTCTGCTAAAAGTATTTGATGTCTTTGTTGTCATATAACATACTTTCTTGGGTTGTCTTTCATGTCCCTGATGGAGCCCTGAGGATATACTCCTTTCAACCCTGTTTTTAACCTCTCGCTATGCTCAAAGACACAGCCTCCTTGGTGAGGAGGATGGGATTCTCTTCAGAGCCTATCAGTGCTGCTCCTTAATCGGCTGAAGTGGTGTCTGCACGATAACAAGAGGTACTAGTCTCACCCCAGGTTGTGCCAATTTGGGAAGCTGTAGTGAGGCTGGAAATTTAACCCAGATCTATAGTATGGTAATACAGAGCATTACCTTTAGGCTAGCAGGCCTAGCTACAGTCCATAGTTGAAATTTAAAGTGATTTTAAAAAATGCATTCAATTTGAAATGCCCCAAGGTTCATATCATTTGTGAAGCTGAATCTCTTTCAAAATATTATGAGTGACATTGAATTTTTGCTTTTGGTGGATATGTTATAAATATGAAGAATGATAAACTTTAGGGGGGGCTAGTTGTATAATATAAAAGAAAACTTGCACTGTCAAGTGTTGCTGTTCTCATTTAAGTGACTACATAGGATTCAGGCTGGGGACAACTGCTGTTCCTGAGCTTATGCCAGAGGCTTGATGAAACAAAAATATATAG
Organism: Pezoporus occidentalis; assembly: GCF_034315485.1. Taxonomy (NCBI): domain Eukaryota; kingdom Metazoa; phylum Chordata; class Aves; order Psittaciformes; family Psittacidae; genus Pezoporus; species Pezoporus occidentalis. The sequence goes on from NW_026912865.1 coordinate 859,040, forward strand.
TTCATAATTTATGCATTCTTTTTTTTAAGGTGTGTGGGAGGTGAACTTCCTTTTCAACATTGCCTTTCCACTGTGTATGAGAGCTGTTTGGCAGTATTTTTAATAGTTGCATGTCTAAGTTTGTCTAACAGTCTTTCCCCCCTTTACACACTTGCTATCTTTTGTATATAGTGCTAGTTCATTCTAGTGTGTTATTAAAATTATATGTAGTATATCTTACCAAAACATAAAAATACACAATATTATTGCTTAACTTTCATGGTATTGTGTACTCCCATCTAGTATCAATGTCTCTGTTACACAATATATTTAAATTTTGAGGAGAAATAATAATTTTAAGAAGGCTGAATAACTAGAACAGTCTGGTTTTTTTTGGTTGGTTGTTTTTTTCCCTCCACAGCAATTGGAAAACAGTGGTTAAGAAGCATGCAGAAATACTGCTCTTTCTAGCCTTCATCTGTTCAGCAATCCTTCCTACCTCTGATAATCAGGTTATTTTCACAATGGACTGCTTCTCTGAAGTATTTTAACATGATTTCCTTCAAAAGCAGTCCCACTTTTTTCTCTTTCATACTTTAGTGCTCTTTAATAAGCATATGGCACAATACTTGTGAGGGACAACTGGCTAACATTGTGCATTCAATGCATGCTGCTGTTGCTATCTTAAAGACTTATCTTCAAAAAAGTATTATCATAAAGCAGCTGATTTTCTTTCCTGGGATAATTTGATATATTTTGTAGAGTGAAAGGGGAGAAGAAGTAAGTGAAAAGGTACTTTACTTGTAGACTGCCAGTGCCACAAGCTCAACCTGGAATTTGAAAGTCTAGCTACGTTGTTTCTGGTTCATGAATCACCAACAATGAGGACCTCACAGCTGGAACTTTAGCTGCAAATTCTGCTGAAGCATGAGCCAGAACAGAATCCAGTGTATTCTCTCATAGCTGTATTGACTATGTAAAAGAAAACAGTAGAAAATCATTTTTTTTTCCTGTTAAAGCAATTATGATTGCTCTCAGAGATGTAATAAGGTGGTACCATGTTTTTTTAAAAAATATGAATGTTTTCCCTTTTAAGTAGTGATAACAGTTGCATTTCTTCCTGTCGTAAGTGCATTTGGAGAAGTGGATTAAAGTAGTAGGTACACCTTGGTATACTGCTGGGAGCAGGTTGACCTTCTTTCCACAGCATGTGTTTAGAATGGGTGGTAAGGTAACATCCTTATGTTCTGTGTATTATTTTATTATTATTTGGGGCCTGTAAGGATGCTGGGGAGGGGATCTTCATTAGGGACTGTAGTGATAGGACAAGGGGTGACGGGTTAAAACTTAAACAGGGGAAGTTTAGATTGGATATAAGGAGGAAGTTCTTTACTGTGAGGATGGTGAGGCACTGGAATGGGTTACCCAGGGAAGTTGTGAATGCTCCATCCCTGGCAGTGTTCGAGGCCAGGTTGGAGAGAGCCTTGGGTGAGATGGTTTAGTGTGAGGTGTCCCTGCCCATGGCAGGGGGATTGGAACTAGGTGATCTTAAGGTCCTTTCCAACCCTAATTATTCTATGATTCTGTGATTCTAGGATTCTATGATTATACATATATATATACACAAATGACAATATTCAGTTCAATAGTAACATCCAATACCATGTCCAACCTGGAAGTGTCTCTATGTCTCTATATGTCTATGTGTACAGAACACAGATGTTTATATACATTATGTGTTGTTACATGTGATTGCAACAACAGCTTGAACTCGTAGTTCAGACAAGCTATGTACATATAACCGAGCATATATAGTGGGTCTTTCTATACTGGTAACATTTAACGCTTTATCCAGTTCAATGATGTCTTTGTTAAGGCTGTATTTAGCATTCTGAGTACATAACCGTCTTTAAAACAAATAGCATTTTTTAAATTACTTGCTTGCAAAATACTTTCTTTTCCTCTCCCAAATATAGCAATCCTCTTTTTTTGTCTCTCCTAGAGTGAAAATTTTCTGGCATCCAAATGGCAAGAACAAGCCTTTGGCTAATTATAGGTGTTACGTAAGAAAGATGGAGCAGTTCTAAAGTTCAATGTCATGAAGCTCTTCAGGGCTACACACAAAATATTTAATACCATTGTAAAATAAAAAGATAAATTTAGAGGTGTTTCTTCTTTTTTTTTTTATTTAATGTGTGGAATGACCTAAGCTATATTTTCACTGTGTTTTTTTTTTTAAACTTTCTAATGCTTTCAAAATCATTTTTGTTTAACAGAATGTAATTTCATGTAGAAAATATGAGAGCTTAGTGGAATGCTCTAGTAGTCTAGCATATTATGATATACAAGTTTTATTAATTATAATTTCTTCAATTATCTTGGGACAACTCCCAAGCTTTGCTTCTTGTGAGAGGAGTTCTTGTTCCTGAATCATGATGATGGTACTTTAACCGCTTTTACCTTATTATGCCTTCCCTTTATATCCACACCTGTGAGATAGCCTGGGTAGTAAAGATAGATTCATATTCTGTGTAGTTTCACACACTGAGAATTTAGAGTATTTGCAGAAATTAAAGTTATTGCCAGTGCATGAATTTATTCTGTTGAGATCTTTTAATGTTTCTTTTCTTCTCTAGTTGATTTTTCCCTTTTCTGTGTTTAATTGGGAGTGATGATACATAATAACCACACTAAGATATATACAATTTGGTAACAGTGCAGTATTCTAGCCTGAACCAGGCTGTAGTGTGGAAATGCAGGGTTTTGGGGTAGATAAGATTTCATTTTTGTAAGGTGCAGAAATGAATGAGGGGTGCATTTATGTTTTACAACTTGGCCAAATAGTGGGCTTCACTGTGATGTAACCTATTAAGTTGGAGAAGCTTTTCTGTGTAGCTGCCCTGCGGTGCTGAAAGTAAGTTATGAATGCTGTACTGTTTAAGAGCAGAAAGGTTTGCCTGGAAGAGAGCGGTATGCCTGGGCCCCTGCTATTGAGAAGATGCCAGTCAGAAATGAAAACGTCTTTCATGAAGCTATAGTGAACTTCCCTGTGATACAGTACAATAATGCAAGGAATTTTTTGTCAAAACCTGTAGAAAAGTATAATACCTTGGAAACTGCTAAGAAGTACTTGCTTATGAGGGACTATTTTAAGAGGTCACTGCCAAAAATATGTGTGATTTTGACACAATTTTAGAAGTGACAGGATTGAGGAGTTTAAGCCATTTCCCCCACATACCCCCCCCCCCCCCCGCCCTTTGAGGTCTCCAGTTTCTTTTGCCTTTTGGTGACAACTACAAAAGATGTCTTCTGAGAAAAATGCTTTCTGCATGACATCAGAATAAAGAAATGTTCCACACTATTCAGTATGCTTAAAAGTATTGGTTGACTGAAATAACATTACATTTAAAATTAATGCTGAACAGAAGGCCAGTTAAGAGATAAAACAGAGCAGATCATGTTTTTGCAAACTTTTACGTTTAAGAAACATTGGTTGTTTGGATTTTGTAGAAATGTTTTCTTTAAAATAATAAAATTATGCTGTATGTAACAGAACGATAAAACAAACAGAACTGCTGTTTTGTCGTGTGATGGAATGCATGTAGCCACAGGTAGACTGAAATATTTGGAATCAGAAGGTAAAAGCAGATGAACATAGAAAAAGTAATACATTACTATACATAGGAAAAAGCTGTAGGAAATGTATTTGCTTTTGTAAAAAGTCTCAGGTGTTTTCTTTGTCAGTTGTTACTTTTTTTTTGTCTGACTTCAATTAACTATTCATGTAGCATTAATAAGAAAAGCTAATTATTCTCACCATGCATTTAGAAAAGTGCATTATAAACATGCAAAATACATTATTGCTTGGACACTAGCCTTTACATTATTCCTTGGCATACTAAAACTTTCGTTGGCATTTGAGGTAGTCAAAGAAAGAATTGGAGAAAGTGTTTAAAAAATAGGAAAAGAAACAGGTAAAGCTTAAGCAAATACTTTCTAGACAAAGTATACACAATAAACAGTATTGATACTAGTTATGGTTTTTAATTAAGAATTGTATCAATTATAAATGTAGGGGGCTCATTTTTTAGAATCATGAAAATGTTTATTTAATTACTGCTTGTAGTGTTAATGAATAGTTACCCATGACTGATCAATGGATCTTTTGCCTTGTTGCAGAGAAGAGGAGGCTTAAGGTGCAGTTCGGTTCATAGGTGAGAAAGAAAACCTAAGTTTACATGATCAGGTAGTAGATGATTTCACATCAAACTATTGGCGCACTGATGTGAAAATCTACATGGATTTGTAGGGCAGAATAGAGGTCCAAACCTTGGCCTTGAAAATGTGTGCTGGGAGGAATTTCACTCATACAGATGTCAGCCATATCCTTCACTGGAGGCATGGAAGAGTAGAAACTGGGCAAGCTGCCAGTCGCCACCATTAGTGGGACATTCTTGCAGTGCAGCTTTGTTAAGTAGGTACTGGCCATATGCTGTGTTATCTAGGTTTTAGTGTTGGTTATATGAGTCCCCTTAAATTTAGATTTCAATTTAATAAACTAAAACCACTCTAGAGTCTGTAATCTAAGCAGAAGAATGAGAACACATCCCCAAAGTAGCTCAAAGGAGAGGAAGCAAGGCTGTCAGAGCACTAGGCTGCAGGAAGGTGCTTGCATCCCCTGCTCTGGACCTTTCTCACTCAGCACCTGCTGGGTAGGAGCCCTAGTGAGCTGTGGAAGAGCTGAACCCAGTTGTCCAACAACCCGAGTAATGGCAGAACTGCAGCACTGAAGGGAACCAAGGAATTACAGATTTTTTTTTCAGAAATGAAAGTTTCTATAAAGGTGTGCCCAGTTCCTTAGAGTAAACATTTGTGGGAAGAGCATGGGTGTTTTTATAAAGCTTGTGGAAGAAGAAGGGAGAAACAGGAGAGAAAGAATTGCATGATTAGGGTTGCTACAGTATTGCCAACTCTCATCTAATTATGAGTTAATGAGACTTGATGTTTTACTTGAAATCCTCTAGCATCCTGTGCTTGTGTATTTCTTTTAGCTCTTTTTTAGTGAGACTGAAAACGTTATAGGCTCAGAACCAAGAAGATTTCTATCACAAAATGTATTAATGTATTGTTATTGGTACTATTTTATTATTTTGATTATGAATTTCCTGAGATTTTTATTGCTGCAGTTGTCAGCCCTTCTACACCGGGTACCTTTTCAATGAATCTATACAATGCCTTACACCAAAGGAGATACCACCCATTTTCACATCTTTCAGCATGAGAAGCATCACAATGCATGAGAAGCAAAACAGAGGAAGGGGTCATACTATCCTCTGTATGTACTCTCTGAAGCAAGTCACATCTGCACAAAAGAATATTTCAGATAGAAGAGTTTTGCTATCTTTTTCTCTTAACGTAAACTGTACTGAATAATGAAGTTAACATTTGATACAGTCATAGGGTTATATGGGGAGATACCTAGAATATACTTGAGGTGAAAAAAGGAAGGAAAAAAAAATTGTATTGTTAATTTTAACTTTGCATTTTGGAAATAAATACTAAAGTAGTCAGGATAGCACCATCAGGCAGACAGCAGGTGGGCCAAGCAGCAGGAGGGAAATGGTACTTGCTGCACCTGCTCTGCACACTTTAAAAAAAAGAAAAGAAAGGGAAAAAAATTGGTAATTCCTGCACAACACCTACTTTTACTTTTATTCTGGTATTTCATTTCTGTGTTTTCTTAGTTCATCTTAAAATATGCGGGAGGGAGATCTTGAGGTTTTAGACCACTTCATGCTGTGTGGATTTATATGTATACATACATTCTTACATGTAACACTATGCTACCTGAACTGTAGTAAAACGCTAATAATGGTAATAAATTAAACCTCTTTTTTATTTTCCTAGTGGAGATAGCCCATTACTATTATCCCCATTTTACAAGTGGACAAAAACTTAAGTACAAAAAAAGGTCAGCATCAAGTCATTGCTTAACTGTAAACATAATTTATGGGTTATAGCTCAATTGGGTAGAGGATGGAGCCAATGCATAAAAATGGCTTTAGTTTCCTTTTGTTCTCTTCCTCCTCTGCTGCATCAGTAACACTGTACTTCACTGAAGAATCTGCTGTCTGGTCTAATTTCAGTCAGATTGGAAACATCTGCAGAAGTCAGAAAGTACATCGAATATCAGCGTGGCAAAGGAAGTGGCTAAGCCTGGCCCTATTTTTCTTGTACAACAAGCAGCAAAGACAACAGCATGCAAGCTCTAAGTTGAATATGTGGTGCAGTAGGATCAGCTTTAACTAGTCAAGGCAAGATTACCCAATTAAGTCATTATTAGGTCCATTGTATACTAAGCATATGTTGCAAAGCAGCTGGATTCTTCAAGTAGATTTGCCTCCAGTTTGCTGGCTCCTAGAGTATGAGCTATTAGAGGATGTTTCTAGAGAGATGGTTGGTCTAAAAAAATGCATTCAGGATTAAGGTCACTGGTGTTCCTGGGTTCATTCTTCAGTCTGCTACAACTTGTTCCAAATGATCTTAGGTAAGTCACTTTTCTTTATTTCTCTCAGTTTCCTCCTTAGTGGAATTTTGCTTCATTGTGTCACACAGAGACTGCTGCTGCTGAACCCAGGACAGACAGAGTCAACTTTCTTAGCCTGCCTTTGTATGGGAGATGCTCAAATTGCCATACCCTCATGGCTGTCCTCTGGACTTGCTCCAACAGATCCATGTCTTTCTTATGTTGAGGACACCAGAACTGCACACAGTACTCCAAGTGCAGTCTCATGAGAGCAGAGTAGAGGGGTAGGATCACCTCCTTTGACCTGGTCACACTGCTTTTGATGCAGTCCAGGATATGGTTGACTTTTTGGACTGACTGTGCACTGCTGGCTCATATGCAGTTTCTCATTAGTCAGCACCCCAAGTCCTTCTCTGCATTGCTGCTCTGAATCTCTTTCCTGCCCAGCCTGAATTGACAATTAACATGTCCTTCATTGACCACCAGTGATTCAGGATTTCTATGATGAAATGAATTTTATCTTTACTCAAAACCCTGGTTATCAAGGCTTGTACTTGGTCATAGCTCTTTAGAAGTAGTATAGATGCTACTTTTCTGTTTAATGCTTGCCTTATTCTGAAAGAGGTGAAGAATCACTGAAGAACTGACCATAGCAAATAGACTGTTGTCCAAGACCTGTGATACTTCCAGACAAGAGAATCAACTATTTCTTATTAGGGCAGTACAGAAACCTTTAGTTTAGCAATAAACTACAGTTGGCTTGAAAGGAGAATTATAGATAGCTTGATTGAGTAGGTTAACTAGGTGCTGTATTATTCCTTAAATGAGAGCTCCCACAGATGATTTTCCAAATGTATGAAGTACATTTTACATGGTTGCACAATCACTGCAAGTATATTTGTTGCAGAGCCCACTCTACCTGCAAAAATGGTGGCTTGCATCCACCTTAAGAGAAATTTTTGAGATGGATTGCATAAATAACTAAACTTTTTTTTGAGGAACATCCCCTTTATCTCTGAAGTGTGTACTGTATGTTTAATTAAGCTGTTGCGGTCAGATTATTTAGTAAGTCGATCCAGATATCTGAAAGAGAAACTGAACCATGTGTCCATAAAAAGAAAGCATTAAGAAAAAAAAAAGTGCAAATAACATTTTATACGTGGTTTTGAAGAGAAGTTTCACGTTAGGTGGCAAAGCTGTTATTTCTAATGTGAAATTAGAACAATTAAGTAATTCCAACAAGGTATTTAGATGTTTGTTCCTTTTATTAGTCATTTATAACTGTAAGACAGCTTTGCATCTTGAAATACAGCAAGTTGTGTGTAGGGGGGAGGTGTTGTGTCTTGTGGTTTTGTGATTTCCCCCCTCAATGGAAAATAAATATGTAATTGAGTAGGTATAAAGCTTTATTGCAACACATACAGTAGTGTAATTACAAAAGACAGGCAGGCTGCTGCAGATGGGCTGTTGTTTGGCTCTTTTGCACTTCAGCAAGAGAAAATTTCCCCTTCTCTTTAGTATAGATTCTCTTTCAGAAGGTGACAATCATTATATTCAAGTGTGAAGAAAGTGTAGCTGCCCTGACTTTAGCTATTCATTGCCTGTGAAGTTCTAATCACTGAGTCAGCTGAAGATGAAGTCCTGTTTCTTCATAGGTCAGGGGCAATGCTGGTAATGAGAATGAAAGCATCTATAACCTGGTCTGCTTACTCAGACACCTTCCTTATGAGAAAGAGAAGCGGGGAGCACTGGCCTAGAATGGGTAGTGGGGTGATTTTGGGTTGAGTTTTTTTTTTTTTGTTTGTTTGTTTGTTTTTGTGGGTTTTGGTTTTGTTTGGCATTTATTTATTTATTTATTTTTTTTTTTTTTGCAATGGGCCTGATTCTAGTCTGTACTTAGGTTAATTTTGTTTATTGGCACAGGTCTTATAAGGTAGACATGCTGCTGTAGCCAAGTGTCAAGTTGCATGTCCCCCTCTTTAATTTCTTCTTCAGAACTTGCCATGAGACTGTATGTACATAGTTTCTGGATCTTGATTTTTACTTTTTAATTTTTTAAATACTTGACCTTTTAGGATACATGTCCTGAATTATCTGTTATATATATGTATATATTTTTCTCCTAGCTGTATTAAGTCTTTATAAATTGTGTTATTTATATCTTCTTTCTGAAAATATATGTATATATTTATTTAGGTATTATTTTAGCTGTTAAAGAAATTCAGTTTATATACTGCAAAACAAACTTTAACATTATATTAAAAAAAAGGTTATGGTGGCATTCTGAAATTCTTTAAAGAAGACTGTGATTCCCATTTCTGAATCTGTAAACCTTCAGTTTTCTAATAAGGCACAAGTACAGCCACATAGTGTTTGTAGTAGCTAGTAACTGTTTAAGAGTATCACACAGACTGCAGATCACTGATCGCTGCACAACTAGGAAGCTAAGATACTTGTTTGTATGGTTCTCTCCATGGTATTGCAATGCTTCATCTTTGTAGATTCATTTCATCACTGGAAATCCTTGTGCAGTTTAGGTGCAGGGATTGATAATAAGGCTTTTTGTGTTTTGTAACAAAAGCATCTGAGGAAAGATTGAGAAAGTAATTGCTTCTTTTTGGGTTGTCATCAAAATACATGATTCTGTAGCTGAAAGAAGAGTCTGGTGTGCTATCTGTGCTGCACACTGAGAACTAAATGCTTTCTATCTTGCACAATAGTAATGACAAGTAATTGAGGAGCTCTGCAGGATACAGAGGAAGTTTTAATTTGTGTGCTAAAGACTGATGAAAAGACACATCATAGAATCATAGAATTGTTACGGTTGGAAAGGACCTTAAGATCATCAACTTCCAACCCCCCTGCCATCGGCAGGGACACCTCACGCTAAATCATATCACCCAAGGCCTCATCCAACCTGGTCTTGAACACTGCCAGGGATGGAGCATTCACAACCTCCCTGGGCAACCTATTCCAGTGCCTCACCACCCTAACAGGAAAGAATTTCCTTCTTATATCCAACCTAAACTTCCCCTGTTTAAGTTTGAACCCATTACCCCTTGTCCTGTCACCACAGTCCCTAATGAAGAGTCCCTCCCCAGCATCCCTATAGGCCCCCTTCAGATACTGGAAGGCTGCTATGAGGTCTCCACACAGCCTTCTCTTCTCCAGGCTGAACAGCCCCAACTTTCTCAGCCTGTCTTCATACGGGAGGTGCTCCAGTCCCCTGATCATCCTCGTGGCCCTCCTCTGGACTTGTTCCAACAGTTCCATGTCCTTTTTATGTTGAGGACACCAGAACTGCACACAATACTCCAAGTGAGGTCTCACAAGAGCAGAGTAGAGGGGCAGGATCACCTCCTTCGACCTGCTGGTCACGCTCCTTTTGATGCAGCCCAGGATACGGTTGGCTTTCTGGGCTGCGAGCGCACACTGAAGCCAGCTCATGTTCATTTTCTCATCAGCCAACACCCCCAAGTCCTGTCTTGCTTCTCTTTGGTGCTGGTTTTCTTTGCCAGCACTGTAGGCTTTCTGCTTGCTGTAGGTCCATAAAGTTACACTTATGGAAAGGAGGCTGGTCTTGCTTCTTATTTCTTCAGCCTCCCTTTCCTGCTGCCTTTCTGCTCTGTTCATCTTCTGCTAATGCTGACAAAACCTGTTGCAGATACTGGGTTGAGCTGACTTGCTTTGTGCCATGTGCCATAGGTTAGTAATTCTTATACCCATAAGCAACAGTTGAAGGTGGAGGAAGTTGCTTTTACTCTGTAATAACATGTCATAGTGATGTTTATAATATAGCGTTATAAAGTAATAGTTACATGTGGGTCATATTAGTCTTCAATCAACAAAATACTTGGACATATGCTTTAACTCTAATCTAGTGAGTAATTCCATTGACCCCAATGCACAGCTTACCTACTAAAAAATAGAGTGTTTAAGTGCTTTTCCATACTGAAGTCTTCATCAGTAAGCTGCATATTGTATACGTGTGTTGCTCGGATGCACAGTATATTCGTGGGTGAATTATTCCTTTATATTTGATAGGATGGAATAGTATTTTTGTATCTGTCTTCTTTATTCATTTTTCACATGTTAATGACATTCATCTTGTCTGTCTATGGTGTTTTTAATGTGCCCATCACCAGAGTATCTGCCTGTCTCTTCTGTAAAATAAATGCCTCTCAAGAAGAGGTAGGAATGGTAATGCATGTGTAATTATTAAAAAAAAACCAAACCAACAACAACAAAAAAAAAAGGTTATTACTGAAAGATAGTAGTCTGACTTCCCCACTCTGATACTTATTTCTCCCAGTGACAAAATCTGCAGCAGAAAGCACTGAGCAACAAGTTTATCAATTTGAACAGGCCAACTGCACAACTAAATGTATGTGAAACTTAACAAATCCCTTGGGGAAGCTGACTGTAAGAATTTCCTAGTCTGTGTCGAGTTACTGAGGTGTGACATGGTGGATTGAACTTAATGCCTTAGGCAAGCACAGTCAAATAGAGTTTAAGATTTTGCTATGTCCATGAAGGGATCTGCTGGTAGTTGTCTAAATTAAGCTTTCAGAAAAGAATATAACACTATCATGAGCTCTTTCCCTTGAATATTTTGGCAGGTTATTCTGGTTTAAAAGAAATCCAAGTAGGATTTCCTCTGTGTAAACTTCATAGCAGTTGCAGAAAGATTGAAGGGTTATTCCTCTTACCAGGAACAGCAAAATACTGGAACAGGAATTTTCTGTTACATAGGGCTTCCTGTTTTAAAGGCATAGCATCCAAAACCAAGGATCCCTACCTGCGTGGGAACGGGGTGCTATGACCCTGTAGGTGTTGCTGAAGCTAAGACTGTGGAACTGTGCACTTGCCCTGGGTTTCTCACCACCTCCTTTCTTCTTGCTTGCATCTCTGTGAAGGGGAAATAGACCCTGGTGACTAGTCTGGCTTTAATGATCTTTATGACCCTATGATGCCTAGTTTGAAGAAGGCAGCAGAGTCCTCTTATAAAGAGTCTGAATACATACTACAGAGTTTAAATGAGGTCTGTCAGTGACAGCAGTGCCTTCAGTTTACAGTGGTGAAGCCACCACTTGCTTTGTACATTCCAAGAGTTGGAAAGCTACCAGGAGGGAGAGGAAAAGTGTGGATACCCAAGTGCCAGACAAATGAGCTTAAGAACTTTTGGAGTATTTTGCCTTTTTTGAGCAGAGGTGTGTTGGCATCCTCAGAGCTGGAGTTTTAAATAAACTATCTGCAGCACAGCTTCAGCTGTATATGATGCAGCTGCAAGCGTAGCCTTGCCCCATGCCTGGCATGTAACTTGGAGCAAAACTGCAGCTGGTAGAGCTGGGCTTCAAGTAGAGGGGCAGGATGTAAGTTGCCTTGGTCATAGCCCATGGTGGTGGCAAAGTGAATAGAGGCTTCAGAGTTAAGTTGCCTCTCTTCTCCTTGAAAAGAGGCTGGAAACCTAGATTTCACTGTGTGCTGTTCATCTTCAGCTCTCATTGGGATCTCCAGCACCATTTCTTCTCTAGTGTGTACACACACAGCTGTAAGTGATGTTAGGACTTCTTGCATTCCACAAAACACCCAGCTTCTTGAGTCACTGCAGTGTAAATAGCATATTTACAAGGTGGCCTGCATGTAAGACACAGGAAACACCATAATCTTTTCATAATCTGAGGCAAGCATTAATTGGCTGTGGAGTGTTTTCCCACCCCCTGGAGCATCCTGAGATTTGGACTTGAGCAGTTGTTTTACTGTTCTCTGACTTCTTGGGTGTTTTGGTTTTTAACTTGTTATCAGATAATTATTTTTTTTACTTTTTTTTTTTAAATTGTTTGTTGTTCATCTAAACTAGCTAGATGACAGTTTGGTTTAATGCCTGGTAAAAATTGGGCAGGGAACATTAAGCTAATGTATACTACTTGGATTGTTTAGAGGTGATATGGGGCTGAGGTGCCACTGTCTATTTTTCAACTCTGTTTAGATCATAATATTCTTTTAGCTCTTTGCATTGCAAATATCGATGGTGATCTTGGCTGTAGGATGAGCCTATGCCCTTTTCTCATTTTTACTCCAGAGCCTCCAGCAATTAACTAGAGTCAAATACGTATAATGGGATATAAGAATGCTGCTGACCTCTCCAGCTGAGTGAGATGTTTACATCAAATTACTACTTTTTTTAGTTGGATGACAGGAATTGATGAGTATACTTCTCATGCTATCCTCGACAAACTGTTGGCTAAGTGCTGGACTCGAGTGCCTGGGCCTACCTAGCTTTTGATGCTACCTCAGAATTTCTGGTTCCAGAGAGACGAGATGCTGCTCCAAACCCTATAGAAAAAGGGAGTTAGGCATGTGAGTTAGTGCATTTAATCTGTCTCCTATTGCTCAGAGCAAGCAGTAGTCTGCTAGCACAGTGACCAATGCCGAGAGCTAATTACCATAATTCATTAGCGAAGCCTCACTTCCTGGATGATTTGAGTTGATTAGTAGGCCCTTTGTTCTATCACCTTTTTTGGCTGAGCATTCATTTAGAGGTTTCAGACTTAATGGATTTACATGTAGCACTTACCCAGCAGGGAGAAGAAGTTGAAATCTAATGCAACCTGTTGCTTTTCATGTAGACTTCGGGATTTGGTGCAAGGGTTAATGGGAAAGAGACTTTTTATTTTTTAACTCTAAATAGTGATATTTTTTTTTAAATTTTTTTTTCCTCCTTGCTTTCCTTCTGAGCCCTCTTACCTTGTTATATCAGCTGATTACAGCTGACTACTTTCAGAGGACTTTATAGTAATTTATTTTTCAAATGTTAATAATATTGCAGTAGGTTGTACACCTTTCTGAAGAGGAGTGAGAGCTATGCAAGTTTTCCGTGGGACTGAGAAAACATGTATATTGACATAAGCCATTATTTTGCAGGTACAGGGGGAAAAAAAGCTACTACGGGCCTGCTACTAATGCGTAATGTGTGACTGAGAATGACCGGCTTTCTATTTCCTTATGTATTTTAGTAGACAGTGGTATGCAGTAGGAGCCTGCAAGTCATGAGCCTGTAGAAGGTCCCAGTTAAACTGGAGGTTGTAGCAGTTGCACTAAACCCTATACTGGCAGATTTTGAGCAGGGTTTAGTGACTGTTCCTCCTATTTGTGGATTTAAATTTTGTCTGTCCCTTTTTGTATGTTTGAACTGAAGGGTTGCTCAGTCCCTTGTCTATGGACAAATAAAACCCATAACAGGTAGCAAAATTTTGTTGATATCTTGTTCAAGCTAATATGAATTACAGTCAAGATCAGCTTTTCCCAGAAACACTTTAATTTTTGCCCTTTTTTTGTTTGGTTGGGTTTTTTTGTTCTGCTTCTGAGTCAGTGAAAAAAACTAAAAAGATTAGAATAAGAAGTACGTTTTTGAAGAAAGCCTGAAAATCCTTTCCGAGAGATGCTTTTGGGGCAAGGGGGAAACACATGCAGTATTGGTGGATTTGATTTTAAGTATTAAGCTGGGAAGGAAACGATGTGGGGAATGAGTCCTTTTTAAATTCTCATCAAAAGGGATCTATAACCTCTGAAGTACAGGAGTGCAGTATTGAAAATAAATAGATGCATTAGATTAGAAATGAACAAGCAGTGGGGTTATTTTCTTCAGCAAGGTATGTTAGTGTGTGTATAAACATATAGGTGGCTCCAATGGCAAATTATGCATGCACTTTACACATTAAGTGAATCAAGTAATAGGTAGCTTACCCCTTATCTGATGTTACAGTTACTTGAATACCCTTGAAAAGGTGCTGGGAATTCAGTGTTCTGGCTGGCTAGATTCGTTTGAAAATAGTCAAATACTCATGATTTTTCTGATTGTCACTTTTTTTTGTTGTTCTGAAAACTTTTTTTCACCATTTTTTGGTCTCTGTGCAGTAAGACAGGAAAGGAAGAGTTACTGCAATGCAAAGTTTTATTGTCATATACATCTTTAATACCTCAAAACAAGAGAGTTCAAATCTCATCAGTATTGGTAGACTTAGGTGTTTGACATTAGGGCTGGACTGCATTTCTCTGAGGTCCGGTGTATATGGTGTTTTGCCTTGGGCTCTCATTATTTACTGCTGCAAGGACTATTGACTGTTTCTGTAGTGTGAGTTACTGTATTTCAATAAAGCTGTGGCCTTGGCCTTTAATCTGGTTACCAGAGAGCTATGTTTTCTGTCTCTGTAGCCCAGAGTGGCATTTACAATGTAACAAACGTTTTAGAGATGTATTTTCTTCTAGCACATAATAATGTTGTTTCAACTTAGTGTTTCTTCCCTAAAAGAAGCATGCATCTTCAAATACTTGATTTCTAATACGAATTAGTAACCTGACTAGCCTTACACGTTAACAGTGTCCTGGATTTAAAGAAAAGGTTTTCCACTGTGCTGAAAAGACTTGACAGTGTTTGTTCTTTCCATAGTGAGTTTTGCGTCGAGGAAACTAGCCAAAGTTGTTGGAAAAGCTAATGTTTCAGTAAATTGGGATGTATTATGCTTTTAAACTTTGAAGTTTATTTCTAGTAATGAGCAATTATGCAACATCATGATATATTAATATTTAGTTATAACTGAAATATTACAAAGAGATAAGCAAAATGTACATTTAATTTCTTATACTCAATCTTAATAAAATTATTTTTATTAAAATTCAGTACCTGCAGCACTGGCAGGTGAAGGTCTAAATTGACTTTAAACCTTTCCTAGTTGTGAGGTTCTCTTAGAGCCCTCTGGCATGGTGAAGGGGTGTGCCAGATGCAAAGCTTGCTCTAAGTTGAAACTAAATAAACACAGAGGTGGAGGGGCCTGAAAACTGGCATGAAATAGCTCTGCCTTCCATCCACTGATAAACCGATCTGGCTGGCTTCCCACTGATAAAGATGATGCAAAAGTCTGTTGTGTCCTGGACTGCTGGTAGAGAGGTTTTAGCTTCAGTTTCAGTTATTATGTGCAATATATCCTACCAGGCTTTGCTGTGCTTTCTCTGCCTGTCTCATCATCAATATTATTCTGTTAAAATTGACTGGTTATATAATTTGTTAACATTTAGAGCACCAGTAAATGGAAACTTTTGCCAAACTTGGATTTTAAGCGTTTCAGAAGCTTGCACAGTGACGTGCTCCATCTAATCTAGTGTGCAACTGACGTACAAAACAATGTTGTTATGAACCAGCTAATTTATTTGCTGCTAATTGGCAATAAATAACAAATACTAATTAATTACAGCTTTTTCTTGTCATGAATTATCTGTAAACATATTCTCAAACACATTAGCTATTCTAACATTTCAATCAAAATTTAAGATTATTTTGTGCTGATTTGGGAGGTGCTACTTGTGACACAGTTAGGATGTGCAGCTTTAGCTTTTTCTATTTAATTCATAATTGTTTTTTATTTCCCAGTTTAATTGATGCAATTTTAATATTGGTTATCCCAAATATTGGTGGTTATGGACTCTGCATTAGGCAAAGCAATTCTGTGTTTCTTTGCACAATTTTGTTAGTTTGCCAGAGCTCTGGTAGAAATCAAACATATGGGAATATGGCAGAATTGAAGCTGGAAAACCACTGAAGTGGACAGTTTCACTTTTTGTGGCTTGGCAACAGAAATGTATGAAAAATAAATGGCTGCATGTGAAGTGCTCTATGGATAAGGGTAATCTATCCTGTGTACTTTCCTAGATATGTTACCTTCCCAAGAACTTCTGCATATTTGTCCCTTTTCTGTCCTTCTTCCTTACAAGTTAACGTTTATAAACTGCTTAATCCCCTCTCAACATGTGCATGTAACTTCCACTGACACTAATGGTAATTACTTATGCTTAGTGCCAAAGAAATAGGACCTCTCTTAAGGTATAGTTAATTTAATTTGCATCAAGCCATGTAATTGACAGGTCCAAAAATCCACTACTGCAATCTAGGACCAAGGTTTTGAGGCTGTATGCAATGTATAGATAGTTGTTCAAGTTATTCCTCCAGTTGCTTGGCCTTGTTTGCCTATATGTAGCATTTCCATGGCTACCATTTGGCTAATTTTCAGGTTTCTGATTAGTTTTCCTGTTGCTTTTTTGTCTGTCAGATAGGAGTTTGCAATGCTTTCAGAAGATGTAATATATCCTGTGATTAAAGACAGTAGGCTTCAAGAAAGTGCACTTCATTAAACTCAGAGAATTGGTAGGTAGCTTTCTCTAGGAAGCAAGTGCATTGGCCAGGTGATGTAAAGGCAGTTGACAGTTCTTTAGAGAAACATTCATAAGGACTGAAACACTACTAGTACAAAGAAAGGAAGTTTAACACAAGTGCTAATACAGTAATTGCATTCTCTTTATGTATATGCTATGGCATCAGTGTCACATATAAGTGTAAACCGAAAGTGTGTCCGATGGGTGTGTTTTGACATGAGTTTGGACTTCATTTTTCACAAAGCAAAAGTCTGTAAGACTTCAAATTATGGCACAACATGACTAGAGGATCCTTCTATCTATGTTTCCCTTGTTTTCTGTGATGGTGAAATCCTAAAGGCTGCTTGTGCATCTGAGCTTCTGCTCCTTCTTCTGTTTGGCTATACCTTATTTGTCTTACAATATGTTTTCTGTTTGGATGTATTATATTTGTCTTATGAAACATTGTGCTCAGTCAGATTATTTAGAGTAGATACAAACAGAACTGTTTTGATTTGGGAGAATGTTGAATATTTATAAAGATCCTTGGAGGTGAATTACAAATATTTGCTGTTAGATATAAATTGGTTCTCTGGTTTACTGCTGTTTGAGGCTTTTGCAAAAGATTAAATAAAGCTCAGGACTACTGAATCATGGAATTCAAATGTGGAAAAGGTCAGTTAAATCATCCAGTCTTTCTGCCTATATACAGTGAATCTCTACAGTTCATTTTCTAGCTTTCTGCTTTGTTCTAGTATAAAACATCAAAAGGTAGTGGGCTTCTGCCATCTATGCAGTGAGACTGTTCTATGGCCTAATATACTCTGTTTTGAAGAAGATTTTCACAATGATGCATATATTCATTCTTTAACCTCATCCTAGTATTTCTCATTGGTCCTTTATGGTTCCAGTTAAGTGGATACAAGTTTTCCAGTTGTAATTAGACCTTAAGTGGTCCTTTGCAACTGTAGGATGGTGTTCCTGTAGATCAGTGGGGAATCCATACATGCTTGCTTAGCCTTCTGGTGGTATTGCATTTCATAAGCTGACTGCTGTGAGAGTGCTAATTGGTCTTCAGCTTTTTGTCACTAGAGAGTGAGTGCCTGGAGCAGACAGGTGATAGGGTGGATAGAGTACCTCAGCAACAGTTTTTTCTTCCTGTCTTTATATACCTCTTTTTAGGACACTCTATGGTATTGGATAGGATGCCAGAATTTTTGTGGTTAAAACTGTATGCCTGCATATGCCCAAGCTGGAGGGAAGTCACTGACTGCAAATGTAGCCAGTTTATAAAAATATGGGCAGATTTTGTTGCAAGTTCAGTTTTGAACCACTGAGAAGGCTGATCAGGGCACAGCTGTTGGTGTAGGAAATAAAGTCCGTTCCTTCTTTATGTAAGAAAGGTGGGTTTTTTTGGTTAGTGGAGTGCTCAATAATCCAATAATCGATGTGCCTCTAAAAATAAAACTTGTTTCTCAAGCCACCTGAGTATTATAGGCAGTAAGAGACAGCTTTTTGAGGACAGCTGGCTAATAGCGATCAAAAGAAAGCTGAAGTAGTGCTGTCTGGTAAGATAGATCACTGCAACCAGTCTGTATTTGTTTAGTGGCTATGAAACTGATACCTCTGGAAATTATTTGAATGTGTCAAGTGGAAGGGTTAAAAGAATTTGGGCTGTAGCTCAATTGAGATTTGTAGAATAAAAACGGGTTTTGTATTTCTGCTGAATGCTTATGAAGTGAAAAACCTTAAACACCCGCTGCCCCTATATTCTAGTCCTGCACTCACATACCCCCTACAATTCTCTCTCTACTTCCACAAAGCCTGAGAAACATAGGCAGGGATCCAGCAAATGCTGGATCTTTAAAAATTATCATGATTCCTTTACTTCAGTGGTGCTTTTTTTGTAAACTATCTCAGTGGCTTGACCACCAAATCTAGAAACAAAACTTTATGTGAACTTTTGGTAGAAACCACAATATTGATGACTTCCCCTACAGCCCATTCTGGTGCTGCCCTTTTATCTTAAGTTACATAGAATATTCACTGATAGAGAAGGCATGGCTTGGCAGAAGCAGTAAAGCAGTAAGAGCAGAGCACTAGGTCCGCCACTGACTGCAGTAACTGATGGATTTTACCCACTGTGGTCTGGATCCTGGCTGTTACATCAATTGTAGCTTTGTAACACTGGTCTTGCAGCACAGTAGCTTAAAAGAAAAGCTGTAGTTGTATATTTTTGAAGAGGAAAGAATGATGCGAAGCATAGTGCCATCAGTGATAGTTGCAATTGGTAATAATAGTCATAGGGTACGGGAGATAGTCTGACACATTCACTTGTGTTTGTCTAGTGCTGACAGCCTGCAAGATGTAGCATGTTTGCTGGCCTCTACAGCATCAGTAGGGAAGGAGAGCTTCCTGCACCTGTGCCCCTTGTATGAGACTCCCAAATACTAAACAGAACATGGACTTTTGGCTCCTCTTTTTGTGAGGTGAGTTATTATATAAGTAGCAGTGGCATATAAACAAACAACCATTTTGGATTTAGTTGCATTCAAACAAAAGGGAAAGGGGAAAAAAAAGAGAATTGAGCATGTTTCTACAGAAACATACAGGAATTTTTTTTTTTATTATGTCTTCCACATAAAAATGCTAGAAAAGCAATGAAGATGTTCAAAGGGTGAGAGATGGTTTTTACTTGCAGAAGATGACAACTTATAGGAAGATGAAATGGGTGCTCTTACAAGTTGGAGAAATGAGACAGCAAGTGAAGAGCTGTTGTGGAGTGATCAAGGTTTGGTTTGGTGTGGTTTTTGGTGGTGTTTTTTTTTTGTTTTTTTTTTTTTAATTAAATACTGTAATTCTTGCGATGTGAATCTCTGTATATATAAAAAAAAATGTAACTGCCCCGTAAGACTAGTAAAAAGATGGGGGAAGGCAGATTGTTTGCAGCTATAAACTAAAAAAAAAAAAAAAATCATTCTTTCTGCCCTTGTGGCATCATGTGCATGTAGAAATAATTAAAAAAAAATAAAATTCAAAACATTAATTTGAACTCTCTGTAATAGTGACTACTAGTTATGAGTAATAGGTGAGTGTACACATTATTATAACAATAATATGCCCAGATAATTTCTTCTTCTGTGCATGAAGAAAAACCTGAAAACCCCCTCAAACCCCCCAACCAAAACACATAGAACTTTATATGTGATTATTCGGAATGTGATAAAGTTTAGTCTATTAGGCAGCACATTATTGTTTGTTCTGTTGAGACAATAAACCAGTTGAACTGTAAGAAAGGAAATTTGCTCTTATTTAAGTGATGGAGCTGTTAATCATGGATGCTGTGTTAAGAGTTAAATTGATTTCTTAGAATATCAGCAAACCGTGATTAGAAGGAGCTTTTCCCTCTCTACCTCCATCTTATTTTGGCAAGTGAAGTGTTACTTGGGTATCTACAATAATAGTTCACATAACTAAAATCGTAATACTAGAATAGGTCGTTAGATTATTTTGGTTGTAATTAGAAATAGTTTACCCACTTTTTGAAAAATAATTCTGTCCTTTTTGTAAAGGACAAGTACTGTGTTGCTGGTATTCTCATGTTCTCCACTCTTTGGGTGTGGGTGTGTGCGTGTACATGTGCAGCTTATTTTCTCTTTTAGAGTTGAAGCCTGGAACATAACATCTCGTGTTAAATAGTGGCCAGTGTGAACAGTAGTGTTTTCTGGATTTTTTTTTTTTTTTTTGTGGTACCATCTTAAATGATTCCACAGAGTACAGGACTGTAGACAAATAGGTCTTATTTTACGTAATTTATTTTGCAATAAATCAAGGATGTAAGGGAAATATGAGTGTGCAGGTTCCTCTGACTGCATCTGTGAAACCCCACTAACAGCACTGGCTTTCTACCAGTGGGACTGCAGAGGTGTAATTTGAGTATACTTAAGAAGTTGAATAGATGAAGCCAATAATGTCCCAGTGGTCCTTTGAATTTGGCCCCATGAAATTAATTTCCACCTCAGCTTGTACACAGAATAAATTAATTCATACAGACCCGGTACTGCTCTTCTATAATCTGTGTAATTGCTTGTTTATTCCAGCACCTGGTAGGTCTCTTTATCTCTGAACTTTTGTGCTCTGCAATATCAGCTTGTCTAAGGCTGTAAAATTAAAAGTTATTTAAGGATTTTATTGAGCTGAAGCGATTGCGTTTTCCAGCCATAGAGCATTTGTTTACTTAACAGTGATTCAACCCCACCCAGTTGTAAGGCCAGCCCAAGCTGTTATCACACAATAGGACTTGGTGTTGGACCATAACTGCACGTCTCACTCAACAGGCAATCAGCATTTTAATTAGTGATTAAAGGAAAGTCATTGTACTCTAGCTGCTTTATCACAATAGCCTAATAATTTTGTGTTGAATAAATAGATAATGCAAAAGGGAAACCTCCCCTCATAATGTTGTTGTCATTAAGGGCTCTTTTACTCATTTGTGTATGTATTAAAACACATTACATGAATAGAGGTAATTATAATTACTACAGTTTTTTGGCAGATTAGATGACATTTTTTTCATTGTAAACCTTTTCCTTTATAATGCCACTCCAAAATGAATGCAGTATTTAAAAGTTCAGATAAAGGTAAGTAGTGGTGGCCCTAGCTCACCAAGGTGTGTGGATGAGAGTGATTTGCTGTGTGCATCAGTGGAATTAGGTAACTTGCATCATGACTGTGATGTACTGTGTAATTGATGCAAGCCCTTTCATAGCTTTCTGAGATTGAAATCAATATTTATTTGGAGTGCAACAAACGTAATAAGCGGCATTTCTTGGTAAGCATCAGTCTAGCTCCAGTTTTGGTTTTGTAGAAGATTCTTTAGAAGAAGCTGGTGCACGTTTTGGTGTGGTTTAAGAATTGGTTAAGAGGGTACAAACAAGACATGGAAGACAATCCAGTCTGAAGCTGAGTGCACAGAGTTAACATATGCCCTTTATTATGAAAGGGGTGACACTTTCTTAATTTTGTTTACTTATTACTACAAATATTCTTGATCTGCGTATTGCATATCATGATGCTTGTCATGGCTTGGTATGAGGGTTTTCTGTTTGTTTTTACTTTTGAATAAAACCAGTTTATTTGTAATGAACTTGACTATTTCTAACTTGGGCAATATAGGACATGGTAGCTAAAGGGATACAGTCAAGTAGATTACTTTAGGTACTTCACATAGAATTCATAAACCTGGTTTTCATTACTTAGAACAGGGACTTTGGAGTGTGCTGCAGACTGTATTCTGTGCTTGCTTTGCTAGGCTGTTACGTTAAGGGAGCTGTGAGGGCACGCACTTTTCGTGGTCCAATTGTTTCATGATGTGCTTTTTTAAGAGTCAACACCCACTCCATGCTCTCTTGATACATTCTGAGTAATCCTCTCTGCTGGCAGCTTTGGCATTGAAGCAACAAGTTTACCTGCACCTGATTTGATATCTGTATCTCTGTGTGAAGTCCACAGAGACATTTAGACTTTTTTTGGTGCCAAAGTAGAGCTGGTACTAATTTTCTCCTCCACCAGGTGATTTTTAGTGGGGTTGAGGCCTGAATTACTAACACATATGTTACTTTATAGGCTCCTTGAAGTACCCATACAAATACCTTAAATGCTCAGAGCAGAGGGAAAATTAAACATTTGATGGAAAGCCTGTATGGCCAGCATGAGGGATGTGAACAGTTGTGAAGTTGGATCAGACGCACAAATTCTAGTTAGACTGGAGATAGAAAATGAGGTTGTTAACTCCATCTATACAGATTTAGAAATGTTGGGTTTCATTTACAGACTCTCTCAGCAACTGAAGTGTTTCAAAACTTCCCTTCAGTATGGAGAGAGCATAGGCTGGTTCCCTGTTTTGTTCCATGGTAACATGCAACTTTAATACATGTGTAAATAACTAATATACTATTAGTTGTACTTCATTCTGCATAGTAGGATTTTTCAAGGAACAAAGAATTTTAACAAATCTGAGATTTTTATAAACTGTCTTTGAAACTTAAATAGCATTTTAAATGTAATATATAGATTAATAGGAAAAACATATGTGGAATAGATGAGATGTCAGTGCTAAAAGTTGGTAACTGTACCATAATCACTCTTCATCATAAATTTGTATTCCCAGCAATTGGATTATCTCTCTAAATGTTAAGTCCACATGTAGCGTGCTTCCATGATTATAGTGATACTGAAATGTTACAATCCATATAACTGTATTTAACAATATTCATGAGTTAATTCACATGGCAGCATATTGAGTGATTGGTAGATCATATAGCAATGCCTTATAGCTGTTCAGTATAGAAAATTTTGGGTACAAATCTGAGTGTTAGTTGTCAGTTCTAACAAAACCAGGTCAATTAAAAGATGCCAGCTTTAGTGCTACAGACATTAGCTCATATATGGAAGTATACACATCCTAACCCAAATTTTTATTTTGCTGCTTCTGCATATCTCCCCATCTGTTGTGTGTCAGATCTGACCAGAAGTCTGCATGAGTGCCAGTGCAGGGGGAGCTCTCAGCTGCTGGTCTGTCAACCTCCAAACCTCCTGTGATCTGGTCTCCTTCAAAGCTATAGACATACCATCACTGACAAGAAGCAGTCTGGAGGTTTCAGGAAAAAGATTTGCCCACGGTAGTCACTTCAGATGGAAATGTTAGGAGATAAAAAACAATTTGGTGGAGCTGAGATACAATGTTAGCATTACACTTGAATTCAGGGATGGCCTCTGGCATCACTTTTGGAACACATCTGTTTCCTTCAGTACAAAGCGCTAGTTGATCTCCACCCCCACCTACTGCCACCTCCCCTTATGTATAGTATTATAGTCTGGTTTAGTTGACTGTACCTTTTCAGATTGCTAGTGAAAATGTTTTTCTGCCTTTTGCTCCTGGGGATGTTAGTGTTGCTGGCTGTTTATAATCATATCCTCTTTCCTAATGTATTAGAACAGTGTTCTGTGAGACCTGATAAACATAGGCGCATTTGGCATGACAGGTCAGCTGAGGCATTTTTAATGAGAGCATTCACAGGGAGAATGATGTTGGCACATTTTGGTACAGATCCTATTTGGCAATGCGTAGGTCACCATTCCACAGTAACCCCATGGTGAGCTGGAAAGTCAAAGTCTGCAAGATCCCTACTGGAGTGTGCAGTCTCCTGAATCTCCACTGACTTTTTTTCCCCAGCACAGTAAATTATCATATGACAACTTACTCTTTTCAGTAGGTAGTTCATTTTCATATTGCTTAAAGGCTAAGAAATATCTCTGTGCTGCAGAAAGCAGCTGCACATCTGGGAGAGGTTTTAGTGTTGGTGGATTTACTTGCAGTCCGAGGCTCAGTTATCTCCCTCAGGTACAGTGTGACAAGCTTATTTTTGAGAGGGGGAAAAAAAAAAAAAGAAGATATGACACTTGGCATGGTATTTGCAATGACCATTAGTCAGACTATTGCAGAATTGTGTGTATTTCTTTGCTCCTTTCTTTTGGCTTCAGGTTTTGATGTAATGAGCAACTTCTTCTGTAACACTACACAAGTAAAGCAAAGTCTTCTCTACTGTCATCATTAAAAGTATACTAGCTGTATTAGATAATATGAGCATAATCAATACCTGTGAGAGCAGATGGGTGTTGCATTGTGAAGTTTTCCTAACCATAGAATTGCAAAACCAGTTGTTTAGATGAGTTTTCCAATAACTATTTTATACCTTTAGTATTGTGATCACTTCTGGCAGATGGTAGTCAATATGAGACTCTTATAATTGGTTTAAAAGTAACCTGATGCTTGTATCCAATATTATTATAATAGGTTTTAGCATCATGAGTTGAATGTCACTCTCCATTCCTATCTGCTGAATGATATGTGCATGTGTGTGGAGGTTCATTGTTGTTTATGTGTTATTTTGTTTGATTTTGGTGTGGTTTTCATTTGCGTGCATTGTTGTTTTGTTGGTTTTGTTTGGTTTTTTATTTATATTTATTTATTTTCATTTGGGTATGACTTAGGTGTCTCTTAATTGGTGACCTCCTTCCTCTGCAAGTACCAGAGAAGAGCAGGCTTGTAGAGTTCTATTGTCCCTCCTTCCTGTTCTGATCTTTTGTAATGTTGTTCTACCTATTGTGTATTCTTGCAGAGATTAAATGTAATGGCAATATGCCACTCCATTTTGTAGAACCTGCCAATTTGGAGTGGGATGTTCATTGTGATGTGGTCCATGCCTTCCTTCCTAAATAGTAAATAGACAGCTCCTAACTAGCTGACTTAGGTAGTTCACACTGAGTTCCAGATCTTATTTCTATTATAAAGTTGAACCATCCTAATTGGTAGTGGCTTGGCCTGCAGTGAGGCAAGGGTATCAGTTGTTTTGTGGGTTTGTTGTTTTTTTTTTTTTGTTTTGTGGTTTGTTTTTTTTTTGTCAGCTTCCTAGTCAGTTTTTGGTTTCTTTTTCTGGTGTACAATCACGCTGACAGAAAAGCCATGGTAATTTTGGTACTGTAAGAAGGTAACTGCAGAAACCTTTTGTGGTTAATGGAGTAAGATCTTGAGAACCCTTAAATTATGGAAATGTTAAAATTCTTTTTTAATAAGCAACATTATTGATACCAAGTTACAAGGCAGTGTATATTTCCATGCAAAGTATTTTGTAGCAATCTGTACATATTAGCTGTTCAGAATCCTTCTGCAAACATGTAGATTTCCAGTAGTGCTTTCCCGCTGTAGTTATTAATGCAGGAACTACTTACCACTGGTGCTATTATCCAGAATTATCACCAGTTAATAAACATGTTATCCTCCTAAGCTGAACTCTGAAAGTGCACATTGTATTAATAAAAATACACCTATAAATGACATAAAATATTAGCATACTCTTTACATTAACACAGACATTCCTAGCCACTTGTCATCAAAAAATGTTATTCTCCAGCTTTATATTACTGCTATTATCAAAATCAGAAAACCTACTTGGTTTACTAACCATAACTGGAAAGTATAGCTATATATTCTAATGGAGCTGACATGATGCTAGTTAGTTTTTCATGTCAAAATGCCTCCCTCTAGACCTAGACACAAGTTAGTTTTACAATTTAATGTTTACAGTGTAGAAAACAAAGTTGCTGGTTTCTTTATTTAATCCATATTTTTATTTTAATGAAATTGAAATTCATTACTTACATTCAGTCCACTTAGTCTGGGTTAAACCAAAGCCTGAGGTGGGGCAATTCCATGTGTTAAATAGTAAGCATGTTGACACTCTGGCTTCTCTGAATATGCGTTTGTTGTCTCATAAGTCCTGTAGTCGCCATTAAAGTTCCTTCATTTGCAGTTTGTGTTTTTTGACGTGCTGCAAATCTGGTAAGGTTTTATGGCATGCATTCCACACAAGCTTCTTCAACATTTATTTTCAGATCTGAATTATCACTCTTCGATAAATATATTGTATCTGTGTTTTCAGAAGCCTCTCTCTTTTATCATTTTTCATACAGAGAAATATCATATCATGAATGCTCTGGCTAGGGTAACACTCAAGATTTCTAAATTATTGTATTGTAAGCTGTCAAATGGCATTATTTTTGGCAAGCAGTAATGCAACTGTCTTTCTAATTAAGTTTTATAACTTCATAGAGTTCATCTGTATAGAAACTAGAACTGAAAGAGTGGACTTTGTTGGTATTCAGTTATTTTAATGCAAGTCTGTATGTTGATAGTCCTACCTGGTGTAAGGTCTCTTAATTCACGGTATTTTCCAATGACGAGAGCACAATGTCACTTTCTTGGAGCCATATTATGGGTGTTTGTGGAGTAGATGGTGGGTCCACTTTTTTGAGCTAGTTTCATGCATATATTTTGACGTAGCAATATTTCATTCAGGTGGTTGGTGTCTTCTGTTTCACTGAACAAAACAGTGAGCGGCACAGTGTTGATGAGAAAACAGTGCAGGGGTGAGAAAAAGTCCTCTATATGTTGACTAGTCACTGAGTGTGTATGTGGGCATTGCATGCTTGACATCTTTCATACAGCACATGTCATTTCTTACAGCCCATTTTTTGGTTCCTTTAATGTGCTATATTATAAATACAACACTGCTGTAGGCCCCCTTAAAGCTGTGCCAACCTTGTGCCACCTGTGTCTTCTCTTCAAGTGGTCTTAACTGTCTTTGTGAACTATATAGCCTTTCAAGAGTGCTTGATAAATGAAAGTCTGAAATGGTATTTGTACTGCAGCTTAAAAATATGCATATTTTAAAGCTATTCAGAAATAAGGAGTTGGACTGCACATTGGGTTTCAGCCATTCAACCAAAGACACAAAGATGATTGAATTCAGTCTTAAAATTAATAGAACTAAATTTAATGGTGAGCACAATCACACTCTGTGGTGATTGTTTTCAGTGCTGTTTTATTAAGTTATGTAATGGCAGGAGCTCAAACTCCAGAGTTTGAAATGGTAGATTTAGAGACTATGTTAGAATGCTTGTCAATACCAAGTATATGGGTTTTCAAAAAGCAGAGATTTTTACCTAGATATCTCTGTAGCTTGTGAATTTTATTTAAATAGTTTGGAGGTTTTAGACTTAACACCATGCTTTTAAAAAAATGTTTTAAAATCTTGTTTTATTCCCCAAAGATTTGTTTTCTGCTATTGCGATTAGATGATGACAGCTAGCTGGCTTTTAAAATTGATCAGGAAGTATTTTGGCAGTCATTCAGTGTTGTAATAGCACTTTAATGGATATGAGCTATTCACCCAGATCAGACTCAATGTCAAAACAGGCAAAAATACAGCTGTCACTCTGGACAAGAAGTTACACATATGCAAGCAGCTGCTAATCATACTGGAAAGAAAGCTTTATAATAATGCTTTAAAGGTGCATGCATGTATATGCATACATACTGCTTCTACACGTGTAGATACCTTGCAACAAATATGCCAGAGACATTATTTTCTGGCTATGGGTGCTGTTAAGATAGATAAGTGAAACACAAACATTGACCTGTGAAGAAGTTATGATAAGGTCATTATGTGCTGGTGGGCTCCCAGGTGTTTTTGAAATAAGAAGCTCTGAATGTGTTGCTATGACTGTGGTGTAGATTTTACGTTCTAACTAAACGATGACTTTGTTGCAGGTCCTCATTTAGCACACAGGTTTTGCGGTTACTTTCAGTGGGATTTTGACCATGCAGACAGATCAAGAATATGGCTGTAGAAATGCAGCAGCTTTTTAAAAAGCATTTTTCTGTCAGAAAGTTTAATAACTACCTTAACGCTCATACATATGTTAGAATCTCATTTTTTGCTGGGGTACTTTGCTCTTCTTTGTGTGTGTGTGTTCTAGGGTTCAAGCTGGTCACATACATGGTTTATTTTAAGACCCTTTGATGTCAGAGAGGTAATTGGATAATCTGTATGGGGACAAAAGCATTCATGCTTTCCTATCATGACAAGCACGTATAGTTATACATGAAGAGCAAATGTTTGATATAAATGAGGACTATGATTTTATCATAGGATGGTATGTTACCCATCTAGAATTTTAGGATGGGGGTAAGTAAATGCAGAGTACGTAAATGCCTTGCTGTTTGGCTTAATGCTTGAGAAAGTCAAGAAGCAGTGAGATTGGGGAATGCCTTGTATCCCCTTTGAAAATACAGTACCACACCCCTTGCTTAATAGAGGCTGTTGCCAAAGCTAATTGGGTAATGTACAGGTGATGGTGGTGTCCTTGCTTGGTTTTTCAAGTCTTGTTTGCATTACTGAGTCTGGTGGCTTGATTTTGTTTTTTAAAGGGTTGTGTTTTTTTTTTTTTTGGGGGGGGGGGTAGGGGGGTGGTTTCCCTTCTCATAGGGTTTTAGCTCAATGTATTTTCCAGTGTCACAAATATGTGAGAGTTGGGATATGCAAATTTATGAGAAACGCAGGATGTCCTCTGAGTATATTAAATATGTTCACATAGCTCCCTAAACTACAGGGACAAATTCAGATGTTACAGGAGAGCATTATGAGAAGGCTGTGAAATAGAAAGTCACTTATATTGTGCTATGTAAAGATTCTGTAATGAAGTTTGAGGGTTATATATATATATATGTACACATAGACGCAATTTCATTTCCTGAGCTTTCTCTGTTTCAGATACACACTAAAACAACATGCACCAAACTGCATTCAGCGAGTGTGAGAAAGATAAAACTTGCCAAAAACTTGAGGATTAGCTCTGCTTTTGTGTGGCTTAGAGGCATGGGAAAGACTGACCAGTCCAGTGAAGCAGTCCATGCTAAAATGGGAAGTCGTGTGTCTGGGCTGAGACATCCAAGCAAGACACAGCTGTCCTTTGGAACAGCAAGCAGAAGAATGTGTCACCTTAGGTCATTGAAGCACTGGGAGAAGGAGGAGTGAGACTAGCCTGTATGCAGTTTTTATTGGCTGAAGCGTATCTGCTTTTATGTCATTTCTAATCTACAGTGAAAGTAAAAGTAAGCATTAGATGGGGCTACATGTGACATGCATATCAGCAGTATGCACTTTAAAAACTCATTTCTGTTCCTCTTTAGACATGTATGTCTGTATTAAACTTGAAATTCTGCCCATATAAATGGAATATGGTCATGTTCTATATAAGCAAATCTCTACCGTGTATTGCTTGCTATATATCTGAAAGCTAGACATCTGTTGCATCCTTTTATAACCTTATCCTGGAAAAGGAACTTATTGGCAAGCTTATATATTCCTCCTGGATAAAGGGATTTTTCAGAAAATACTGAACTTCTAATTCTTTACAAAGTACTGTTTGGGAATTGTTTGGCTATTTAAAATAGAAATCTTTTTGCTCTAGCAAACTTTTTAAAGGGAAAATTAATATAGTATTTATTCACAGATGCTGTGGGATTACTTATTTTTTGGTTTTGTTTTGAAGTCAAACTGAATCAGGAGAAAAACTCTCATTAAAACATAAACCAGAAAGAATATTTTCCTACTTGCAAATTGATTTTTTTTTTTTCCTTCTCTTTTTTTTTCTTTTTTTGATCCAGAATCATGTTCCCCCCTCCAAAATGGAAAATTTACTTATTCAAACAATAATGCATGATGTTCATCTGCCTAATGCTCCTTTTCTTTCCTGCTTTCTTGGTACTCTGTGAAAGATTTATAGTGCCTATAATAGCTTAGCACATGGAGAAGAAAATGCACACCTCTGCGCTCCTTTGACTTACAGGATTTAAAACTGGCTCCCACTATGGTAACCACATATGGCTGTGGAACCAGGATCATGGCAGACTTGCAGCACAGGCATCTAATGACTTGCTGTGCCTGGTATAAATTGCTCAAACAGCATCCTTCCAGGTTTTCCTCTCAAGGGAAAAAATGCTTTAAAGAATGACCTTCCTCTGCCCCAGCACGTCAGCCTGGAAAGTTTCTATTTGCTATTGAATTCTTGACAAGTAATAGGCAGTACTTAAACCTACTTAGGACATAAAATGTGAAAGATATGCTGCTTTTTTCTTTAAAACACTGTTTTTTTTTAATACCACATGAAAAGTATGTTGCTTGCATTTCAGAGTTGTTTTTTTTTTCTTGTGCCAAGGCATCCAAAAGGCTTTTTTTTTTTTTTAATGGCTCTTCTAAATCTAAAAGACCTAAAATTTCTTTTCAAGACTATTGTTCCCAACCTTCTCATCCTCGAATTACACAACACCCAAAGTGTTCATTCCCTCAGAACTGGAAAGACTAATAGTACCCTCTACGCTTTCAATTAATGACAGTAATATTCATTATCTTACAGCTCTTTTTTATGAAACATCAAATCCTTGAATGTGTTGCTCTAACAGACAACCAGTTCATTTCGAAGTCATCATTAAGCAAACAGACAGCAAATGCATCATTGTCTTTGCTAGCAGTTGTTCTGATACTGGTTCTGGACTGAGTCTTGATACTCAGTGGAAATCCCAGTTTTTTCATCTTTGTTTTGGTGTTTTTTTTTTGTCTTTTTTTTTTTTGTTTGTTTTTGTTTATTGCAAAAATAGAAATTAGTCTTAACATTTCGACTTCCAAATCTTATTAGAAGCCAGAAAGAATACATATTGTTTGTTCTGCTTTTTTTTACACTGAGAAAATATGCAGTTATAGCTAATGACACATAGTCCTTAGAAATCCTCTACAGAAAGTATGAACTGTCAGGT
Source organism: Pezoporus occidentalis (assembly GCF_034315485.1). NCBI lineage: Eukaryota > Metazoa > Chordata > Aves > Psittaciformes > Psittacidae > Pezoporus > Pezoporus occidentalis. The sequence continues at coordinate 889,945 of NW_026912865.1, forward strand.
CACACAGTTTTACCAGAACTTTATTTTCAGGACTCGAGTTGCTTAAATGTTGTGTTTTGTTTGTTTGTTTTTTTTTTTAAATATATCTGTGTGCTGACATTCCAACAATCTTGCTATGATTTAATATCAAATGCTGATTAGGAAGGAAGTGGGAAATAGACCCCAGTAAAGCTGAAAAAGGTAATTAAAATACCAAAATTGATTTTTGGCCTTCTTTAGAAAGAGCAACACTTGTGAGGTTTTAAAGATCTTTGGAGATTTTTCTCAGGCAAAAGAAACACCTGGGGACATTTTACAGATACATTTGCTATCTGTGCTCTTGGGAGGGGTGTATTTGCTACTTTATTATTAGGGCAGGGGGGAAGCCTTTCATTCTTGAAAGGACTGAGTGTTACTTTATTTTTTTTATATGTATCTGTTGGGTTTTGATGTCCTTGTTGTAAAAAAATACAACCCAACAAACCGAAAAAAAACCCACCACATGCAACTCAAGCAAATAGCAAGTGGTGTAGATTAAGATACAGTGTTGTAAAGGTATGCTTCTAGCAAGTTTAATTCTCTAGGGATTAAGTCGTCTGTGTAGAAACTCACTGTGTTTTAGGTCAATCTGTGAAAATGTCTAGCATAGAACTGAAAGTTTCTGTTCACACCATTTACTCCAAATACTGCAGTTTGGATGAGATTGTTGCTGAAGTGGATGAATGTTTTGGTAAAAGCATCTTAGAAGTAGAAGATGCAATTTAATGCTTTGCACTTGATTGAGTTTGTTTGGTTTCTTTTTTTTTTTTTGTTTGTTTTCTTTTTTCCAGGCTGTTCCTGTATAGAAAGTAAATGGCAGTGCAGTTTACTTGGAACACACCCACCTGCCAGGCCCACTTTGCTTTAAAGCATGTGTGTGTATTGTGTCCCTTAATGCTTGAGTTTTTCTTGTGTTTTCCTTCTGCCTTGGTTTTTGTCTTTTGTTATCCAGAGAGGGGTTAGCATTAATTAACACACAAGCAATATGACCATTTATCATTTTCATTGCAAGGGTCTAAGGTTGATCCTTTTACACTCAGTAAATATTAAAAAGAAAATCATATATATGAAAGGTTAGAAAAGACTCTTGAAGTTTAATTTGTCTATTTACAACCATTATTCCCCAAGGCCTGTATTTTATGCACACACCTTTCCAGGGCATGCTTTACTGCTAATTGAACTTAACCCAAGCCCCTTTACTTATCTCTCTTGCTTCTCATTCTTATCCTTCACAGACTTGAAGAGAAAACTATACTTTGATTTCAAATTTCTCTAAATCTTTACACAACTTTTTCTCTTTTGACAACACAGGTCACTTCAGTTAATGGGATGATGGAGGACTTTGAGGATATGGTACAATGTTGTTCCAGTACTGAGAAATTCAGGACCTAGACACTGTGGGGAATGCAGGAGCTTCTTTCCTCTCTAGCCCCCACCCTCAGTAACTATTCCAGCTTGTGGTATGATGTGTGCTCCTGCCACACATTTCGCTAGCCATGGGGTGTGTGGTAGCAGCTGGTACAGCTGTTAGTAGTGTGTTTCTGAGGACTCCAAACTGTGGTACCACAATACATGATGTGTTTTCTCCTGTCTCAGGAATGTCCACAGCAATAGATGGCATGGACCTTTCTGTGGTTTGTGCAAGCCTTGGGCTCAACTCAGTCCTTAATGAAAGGAAGACCTACAGCTGTACTCTTTCCCTCTGTGTCAGCTGGTGTGTCCCAAAGAAGTATAGGTGATGTGTTGGTGTTTGGGGGAGGCATGAGGGTGTATAAAGCAGTGGGAACCCATGCCACTGAACTTCCAATTAGGGTTGGAACTGAAATTAGGCCTTGGCAATCCATAGTTGAGTAACTATGTTGAGTTATTGTTACCCTAACTCAACTATGTTGAGTTACTGTGTTTTGGTTTTCTTTAACTTAAAGATTTGCTGTCTGTTCCTTATGGGTGGCTTGCAGGCTCTGTTTTCAAAACTGCATGTTAAAATAGCTTAGTCTACAGTTGTTATAATGACTTATTCTCTTGCTAAGGTTCTTGTCCATTAAAAAAATAGCAATTATCTGTCCAGCTGTAAATGGAAAAATTGCTTTTGGCTGCCTTTACTATCTGGGAATTCAGTAATGGATGTGAGATAAAAATGTCTTGATGCTCATGTTCTTCCTTAATGGGAAGAGGTAGCTCTGGGTACTAGTTCTGGATACCAGTACCATGAAGCTAGGGAAATGTCTGTTCTCTCGGCCTCTGCTCCTGGAGTTGAGTCTGCAGCTGCTCTACAGGTCGTGGTCTTTAAGAAACAATCCTAAGCACCACCATCCATTTGGATGTTCCTGAGAGGAGCTGTCACAGGCAGTTTAACTATACTTCACATATCAGAGGAGATAGGAATTGCATGATACACAGTGTCAAGAGGAGTCTGTAGATCAAATAACATTAGTGGGTTTTGACTTTGTCCATAGCCAGCAGGTGCTAATCCATTGAAGGCTGTGTAAAATTTCTATGCATTTGCAGTGCAGCATTATGGAAGTTGAAGAATTATTGAGAAGCAGTAACTATGATGGAATTCTGCAGTGCAAATTAATGACATTTCCTCGTGGAGGTGCTGATCTCTGCCATCACTTCAGTTTGTTAACTATAGCCACTGCTTGAATTTTTTTTTTTTTCTCTTCATGTACAGCAGTCTCAGCCGTTTTGTGGCAAGCCAGTAGTACACACACGCACACTGCACAGCCACCTTTTGCCCTCCTCTGTCTTAGTGAGGGGCCCGTCTGCCTAGCTCCAGCATGTAGTGGAGAGGAGCATCTGGCCCTTTGTGATTGGAAACTTGCTGGGTAACTGATTCCTTATGCAGAATTAAGGATGCTGAAATAGACCCTGATGACAGCAAAGCTTTCATGAGAGGGTTCAAGAAGTTGACATTGATGCCTTAGAACAGTTGAAAAGAAATAATGACGTGGAAGTGAGCTAATATAAATAATTTAATAGGAAATCTCTGCAGTCTCAAATACAGTCCTCTTTTGTTCTAAAATATGTCAGTGTCTGGCTATTTTGCTAGTGTTATGGAGCCAGTATAAAGATCTAGAAAAGTGGTAAAATATTGTCACCAGCAGAATAGCAGACTTAGAGCATTTCAAAAGAACAGCAGTTTCTCAGGAAGCAAATTACGCAAAGCAGCATTGGGGGAGGGAAGGAGCACTTTATGCTTATAGATCTTACCATTTTACCATTACTCTGTATGTGATCTTAACAGTTTGGGAGTTGACACTTTTACAGCATACTGGGCAAAAGGACTGGAAATTCAGTTTCCTGGTGTTGGGGAAAGGAATTAAAGAAGGCTAGCCTGTTATCCAAGTAACTTGAGAAACATCTGCCTACTTACATTTAGTAATGCTTTACTCATCAGAACTGAACTTTTTTTTCATTTTAAAGGGGGTGCGGGAGGGGGCAGAAGCTGACTGCTGCTACTAGGTGACAAAATATGAACAATCATCAATGCTGTTCTACACAACAGGAATAGTCACTAATATCCTTTGGAGTAATGGGGGTTATTTGGAATATCAGTTTAAAAATAAAATGAAACAATACAGTTAAGTACCACCTTTTTGTATGTTTACTATACTGATGCATTTAAAATATTTTCTCAGGAGCTGCGTTTTCTTTGCACTGTGCATGCCTTTGTGCGTGCGCAGCTGGGAAGTTTCTGTGAGCAGACTTTCTGTAGTTTTCGAAGGCTTTTGATTTACTTTTATGTGGCTTAACAATGTTTTAATAAAAGATTAGAATGTCATATGCAGTTGACTTCAGCAGCATGAGTGCTGCAACAAAGTATAGTTTCATTAGTCTGCTTCATCTATAAGAGTTTTCTGGGTTTGAGGATAACACCTGTATATATACTAAACTGAGAGGCAGTAAATCCTATACAGGTTTTGGTTGATTGTTTTGTTGTTTTTTTTTTGTTTGGGTTTTTTGTTTTGGTTTGGTTTTTTTCTGCTCTTTTTTTCCAGGGTCCTCTTCTGCTGTCTGGTTGCAGTCTAATTTCCATTGTATTCTCTCTGCTATAGAAATACTTAATGTCAGGAAGGAGATATTTACTGGAATACACAAGTCCAGAATTCATCATGATTCAGTGTGAAATCTGCTCACCCTTTGCTCCCCACCCCCTCTTGAATTGGAATGAAATGTGCCTTAAACTGAAGTGAAATACATCACATGCAGCAACAGCGGGCCCTTGCTTCGCCTCTATTCCTGGTGTGAAATCGATACACTGTCTTTCCTCCTGACCTGTTCTGTGACCTCCATTGCAGCTTTCATGCTGAACAGCAATTGCTTTGAACAGTCTGGGTCTGCCACAGCTCACAAATGATTCTCAGCTTCTGTCTAAAACTGGTGCTGATAACAAAGGCTTGATTTTAAATAATGCAGTTGTAGTCATCTTATAATTATAAATTACACAAAAGTGCTTGTTCTTCTATTAGTAAACACTTTCAATAGCATGTACAGTATGCGTTCAACCAGAATAACTCCTCACTGAGAAGGCGCAGAAGTTCTGTTTCTAAATGTATCTGAAAGTTTGTTGTTTATAGAAATGTATCAAAGCTTTTTTTAAGTGGAAACACTTCTTTTTCTTTGACTTTATCACTGCCTAATATGGTACAACTATTTTTTTTTAATGAACATTTGAATTTTCAGAGGAAGAGCTTATTGGGTGCTGAGTACATTCAAAGGAAGGGGACTGTTTCTCAAACTAAGGTGTTTTAAAACTGTTGCAAAACTAAGCAAAACCCAATCCTCTGCTTAAAAATATCAAAACATTGAGGAAAATAAATTCTGCATTCATGATTACTAACTAATAGCAATTCTGGAGGTATCAGCATTTTGAAGATTTATTTATTTATTTGTGTTTGAGCATGATTTACCAGAGGATTACTGAAAGCAAAGACAAATTGAATATATAATGGGCATTTATGCTTGTACCAAGAAGTCTATTGTGCTATTAGCTAGATTACTTTAATAGCCTTTACTGGCTTTGAAATCAAGAAGCTGCATGAGCTGCTGGATAAGCATTAATTTTTCCAGAATTTTTGATAGGAAATAGGATATCTATGGATTTCTGTTATGAAATGAATGTCGCTTAATGGAGTGGTCCTCTGCCATTCTTCTCCCCAAAACAAAAATGTGACTAGCAGTTTTGGCATCGTGATTGAAGGAAAAATCATCTTTCAACATAATGCAGTTTACTAAGCAATGCTAAACCCTGTTAATGATAGATGTACTGTCTAGATTTCACTTATTTATGAAACTATAGGGAAGCTAGAATATTGCTCTCCATATACATTTTAACAATGCTTAACTATATAAATAATCAGATTATTTTATTATTTCTTCATGTATTCATTCTGGCTGCTACCAGCTTGGATTTCTTGTATCTCTAAAATCCCAGAAGAGAGAAATGTATAATAATGGTGTCTATATAACCCAGAGAATCATAAAGTGGTTGTGAATCACTGGTGTCAGGCTAAGTAGTATGTTACTGGAATAGTTTCTGTTTCAGGAATACCTGTTTGGAACATTTTCCATTGGTCTTCATAGTATTTCTTTTACCATTTCTGCCACATTTGTTTGGAGACTTAAGGTGTGTAAAACTTGCCACATTTCCAAAATGTGTTCGTATTGTAATGAATACATTTTGTCTTGAAAATACATCTCATGTAGAGACTCAAGACGTACTTATTGATGAGTATCACTGTCCAGTAGCAGTATTAAGAAACAAACAAACCAACAAAACCAACCAGCTAAAAAAAAAAACAACAAACAAACAAAACCAAACAAACCAAACTAAAGACAACCAGCAACAACAAAAAAAATCAAACTCTTTTAAAAATTCTCTCATGGGTTTGTAAGAGTCATGTAGCTGTGAATCAAAAATAAAATAAACAGGTGGTGCTGCTGTGAAGTTTTTTTGTTTTTCTCCCCTTCTACGCAAGTTTGAAATGCTTTTTAAAAAAATAAAAAATGCCAAACCTTCTACTGCATTTTTCTGAGGCTTTCAGTGCCACCAGCTGTTTTCTGTCCATTAATAACTTTAGATTGCCTTATGTTTTCACTTATTGTTCATGGAGAGGTGTATCTCAATAAAAGATGTGTTTCTAAACAGATCCATGTCAGCAATAGGTAATGAGGAGTTTGTGTTTGAGCACTGTTTACTCAGAGCATTTTTTATCATCTTTTTTGTCTGCTAAACAACATCTATGGTTTCCTCAAGGCTTTTTTTAATTAATTTTAAACTGGTCTCTTAGTTTGTTTTTAAAACTAATTTAAAACATGTACTTTAAACACAGATGAAGTAACATTATGCAATATATTCCACTCAGCCCACTATTAAAGAATAAGTATGTGTGCAAGGAATGTTATCCCCGTTCGCTTATCTGCAAATAGACACAAGTTTATATGGTTGCTTGCAGTGTTGCGTAAAAATCATATGTGTATACCCATGATAGAAATTGCACTTTCAAAACAGGATGGAGAATTTTTGTAATTTAGGAGTCAATTCCTGTTCAGATGTGCATATGTGAATGGTGTGCATGCATGTATCTGCACACAGGAATTAAATTCAGCATCTGCAAAAACTTAGGCTCCAAGTAAGCAACGGGTAAAATAAGTAGCTCGTATTTCCATGTTGCTGCTGCTGCTGTTCCTTAGTGAACGCAGTCTTATTGAATATAATCTTTTCTGTGAGAGTGTATTTTGTGAGGAGTTGCCACACAGTGGTTCAAGAACTGTTCTTGTCACTCAGAAGTTCAAGATCAGTAATAGGGGTCTCCCGTTCATAGGAATAATCAGATGGTGAGACATTTGTAAGACTGTATAGTGTTCAGAATGCTTCTGAAGCAGCACAATACTATGCTAATGTAAAAATAAAGGGAATAGTATTTTCACTTCTCCTTTCATGGAATACTCCCAAACAGCATTTCCCATACATTAAAGCTAAATTCTCTTAACCAGAGGTTTTTAATTATTATTGTGAATATGAGCAAGTACTACAGGGTATGTTCCCTTCAATGAATTGCTGTGCAATGAGACTTGATGCTAATTTTACCTTTCCCAAAACTGATATCAAGCAGTTTATCTTCTAAATAATACTCCTGTGTACTAAACCTGAAATGTTTTGGCTTCAGCCCAAGTCAAACTTCAGGAAGCTTATTCTCAGAAGCATATTCCCTACCTTTGTAAATTTAATTGTTATAATGAATAGAATACATGTCAAGATATTACTTACGAGTTTTACTTGTTTACGTTCTGTTCTTGAAACAGAAATATCAAAATGACAGCAAAAAGCTCACATAAAAGTTTTAGAAGCAAATTTTATTTTTTTTTTTTTGAAGGGGTGGGAAAAATCTCCGTCTGAGAGCTAAACTGCTAAACTGGACAAATCCTACCCCTTCATATGAGGGGTTTGAAAAACTTAAGTACTGACATACAGCAAAAACCACATTTGTCTTGGTGTTCTACAGAGCTGTGCATAAGGCCTTCCTGCATCATGCTGTCCTAGGAGCTCCTGTCAGCAGGAATGGATGAGTAGTAACTATGTGAATCCACCAGCAAAAAAACTGTATATATTGGGGCGCTGAGGACATGGGCTTTAAACCAGTGGGGGCAGGTTTGTAGCATCAACAGTTGTTTTTGTTTGCTCGCCTCCACCCCCCTCATTCACATGTCAGGAAATGAAACCTATTCAGACCACTTAGATTATGGACTGAAGATTGAATTTAGCCCTGTGGGTCTGGTTCTGCTACTTGTTCTATTCTCTGTCAAAACAATGGCAAAATGAGGGTTCAAGTAATCAAAATAAATCTCTTATCCTAATAACGGTATGACTAAGGCTAATTTAAAAGCATTTTTTTTGTCAATTTTACAATAAACAATGCAGATTTTATTTAAAAATAAAAAAATTCTTAAAACTTAAACGTATATCAGAAACAAAAATTTCTCCTATGCTTGAAAACAGTACCTTTCTAATCTAATAGAAATTTGTCATCAAATATTAATCAGAATGAGGAAAACATGGTGTGATATTTCTGACTGTCAAAAGTTTCCAAAAATGTTCCCCATTAGATTTATTGTTTTTTTTTTTCTTCTTGAGGAAAATTCAATATGTTTATGAGTACTTTAAAAGAGAATAAGATATGGAAGAAGCTCACTTTTGCTTAGGTTTGTAGAGATTAGAAGAAACTGTGAGAGACTTTTTGAAGCACCTCACTGAGCTAACAGGCAGCATAATGGCAAGTGATTCATTGCTGACAGATGAAATGTAGTGCACATTGGAAAAAACAATTTGAACTACTTGCACACATTGCTGGGTTCTAAATTAACTATAACCTAGAGGAAATATGCCTGGATGTCACTGTGGACAGCTCAGGGAAAATCTTTGCTTTAGTGCGCAGCACTAAACATAAAAGCAAACAAAATGTTAAGCTATATTGAGAGATGGGATAGAAAATAGTATTGAAAATGCACCTAATGATACTGTAGTGTGAGCATTACAATGGATATATTGTGATATATAGATTGATGGTGTGACATCACCTGAATAATGTGTTCAGTTCTGATCACTGTGAGAAAAATATAGCAAGAATAGAGCCAGTCTGAAGCAACAAATTATTTGTGCTTAACATGAAGAGGCTGAAGAGATTGGGTAAGTATCAAGAGAAATAAAATGAGAAATTAAGGATGTACAAAATACTAACAGATGTGCGCTGAATGCTCTTATTTACTATGCTTATAATGGGAGATGCAAGTGGATATAAAGCAAAATTAAAAGTTGACAATTAAAGAATACAAAAACATACTTGACTTTCCTCCCTATGCTGTATGATTAATTATTGAATTTCATTGCCTTTTACATCCCTGATATCTAAAATGTAGGAAGATTCAGAAAGGATTTGACATTTGTTGAAGTATTGAGGTCATTCACTATTTCAGCAGGGGATGGACAAAAGGTTGGGAATTCAAGACCTCACTTCACTTCTGTCTGATACTGACCAGCTCTGTGACCTTGGGCTTCACTTCAGTCTTTCTCAGCTGCAGATGTTTTTAGTTGTAAAGGACCCAGGACAAGACTTACAAAACTATTCAACTGCTTAACTTATAAGCAGATACTAAGCTTCCTATTTAATCAATATGAAGTTAGGTTCCTATGTAAGAATGAACTGAGTATTTTGTGTATCTTGTCTACTAAGAGATCCCTGACAATCTCCATGTAAACAAACTTCATTTCAGTAAAGTTTGGATTTGTTTTGTTTGGGATTTTTTTTGTGGTTTTGTTTTGTTGTTTTTTTTTTGTTTGTTTTTTGTTTTTTGTTTTTTTTTCCTTAAGTGACTGTTAGATAAAAGCCAGCTACTAACTGGATGGACTTCTATAATAATCTTAACCTCAGGGCAGATGTTCATCTTTCATGTGCTTATGAAATGCAGCAAAACATCAGACCAGAGTAGCATAATCAATATGGATAATTGCTGCAGTCTGTGCTGCTTTATAACGTTAGTGCGGTGGGGGGTGGGGTGGGAGGGGTGGGGTGGTGGAGGACAGAAAACCAAACAAAGACAGACTGCAAATACAGGTTAGTTTATATAACAGTCCAGTGCCATGGAAATGGCTTTAAGTCCTTGTAGCTATAAATTTTTACTATACATTTTGCTAGGAGTTTCCCCATAGAATTGTTTACGTTGGAAAAGACCTTTAAGATCCACATCCAACCATTAAGTTGGCACTGCGTAGTCTACCACTAAACCATGTCCTTAAGTGCCACATTTACACGTCTTTTAAGTGCCTCCAGGGATGGTGACTCAGCCTCTTCCCTGGGCAGCTTGTTCCAAAGCTTGATAACCCATTCAGTGAAAAAACTTTTCCTAATATTGAGGCCATTTCCTCTTGTCCTGCTGCTTGTTATCTGGGAGAAGACTGACCTCGGCCTCACTACAGCCTCCTTTCAAATAGTTGTAGAAAGTGCTAAAGTTTCCTTTTCTTTAGACTAAGGAACCCCT